>NC_141879.1:18196818-18348333 GCF_056163025.1 Triticum urartu
TTCTTGCGGAACTTCCAAACATCAACTTTGCAAAAATTTATGTGGTGGTTTTGCTTTGTATAGCATCTCATTAGAGATTAGACCATGTCATCTCGACAATATATGCATTCTGAGATTAGTTACGGTTTGAGGTTCAACTTGGCAAATTAAAACTATTTGATCATATCATAAGTAGTACTAAAACTACTTGGAATTCATAGGGGAGCATGGTGTTGGATATGGATATGTGGCTTGTGGGGACGACACTAGAGGTTGGAGGGCGACATGGGAGGAGATCAGGACTGGGGGACATTGATAGTATGGGCAAAAACAGAGCAAAATATAAATAGTGTTGGATATGAAAACCAAATATAGAACGGACACTGAGGAGAAAAGAATTTATCGGAACCCATAAAATACCCTTAAACTATGCACATGAGAACCCAAGCCTGCTTAGGTTTGGGTTGATAATGGTGCCATTTCTTTCTGGCTTCCTTCTCTTCCATTGTCGTATTCTCAAAACACTCACCCCGAAATGAGTGCACATACGCACACCATACCCCTATGAGCATATCTAAAAGGTTGAGCCGATGGGTATTGCGTTGACGAAGTCACCACAGGCATCTCCCACTATGAAAATATTCTGCCTTTGTGAGAAGCAAAGTGCCAAACCTGGGGTTTGATCCCTGGTGTGCTAGGGGTACAACTGCCCCCCTAACCATCCAATCACAAGTTGGTTCTCATATGTAGATAATTTCTGGTGTATGTTCTTCGTGTATGTGATGTCACCAAGCTTCCATGAGTTTGAGGATGGCTTGCTTAGTTCTGATTGTTTAGTGGTTCCTAGTTGAGGGTTAACTTGCCGAGAGGAGGCCATGGAGACAGAAAACGGTGACGGCGGGCATTGGCAACCTTGGCCACCTAACTCCAGGGGGGCAAAGACAACAGAAAATCTCGCCTACGCACCGTCGCCATAGAGATATCAGTGCTGGCCAAACAACACAATCAGGTGTGGTTCACAGTTTCCCACAACCACCATTTGACATATAACTTGATTGTTTCTACACTTGTTGAGACAATTGATGGTATCAGCTTCTTCAACAGATAATGTCTTTGGTACGGAAACGACAAATCAAATCTTGTTTCTTATGGTAAGTAATAAATATCAAACTGTGTTGTATTACGATGTTTATCCAAAGCCAAAGTCGGCATTCATTTCTTTTGTCTTGGGAAATGTTGAGAAAGAGCATACCTTAGTTCCAAAGATGAATCTTGAGATTATTTTTCATAAAAAAGATGGTGTGGCAAAATATTTACTCGAGGACCATGAAAAGGCAACTTCATAAACACGTTTTCCATGATGCATCCTTGATTGCATTCAAATCATAATCCTGAATGTTATCTCTCGCATAATAGAATCCTGCAGATTGCTCTTCATACAAAAGTATGTTTGCATGACAAGCTGGGACCTGTGAAATTGCTTTGTTCAGACAAAGTTCCGCATGAGTTAATCAGTGATAAATTTGTGACTAATGTCAATCTGTTGAAAAGATTGGTCCATCCAATTTCTCTCAACTTATTAGATCTTGCTGTCAATTTTAGTCACAGACACTATAATTAAAGTATACTTTTACATGGTCATAGTTTGTTCGTCCTGAGGTTACCCTGTGTTTCATTTCATTAGGCTAAGCTAACTTATCGCATTGCAGTCTTGTAGACGGGATAAACCAATCCATATGGTTCTTAGGCATTTTGTGTTTTCCCTTTGCACCCATGTTTTTTCAGAGCATATTAACTTTTAATGTCCATTTCGATCTGATAGTACAACACTTGGTTTTGAGCTATGGACTTTGCCAATTTGATAAATGTTCGACCAAGATAGGTGATCCTGCACACAAGTTCCATGCCATCCTCTCTACTTGTTGCTGCTGATTGTTTTTCTAAACTATGGAAGATGCCTATGGAATCAGACGATCCTGGAACTGACAAGCAAGTCAAGTATGTCCTGGGACTGACATGCTTGAATGTCTGGCCGAAAGGCCGTCGCTGCAGATAGTATGTGACTTAGTTGATTCAAGGGTCAAGTGTGGACTGAGTGTTGATTTGTATTGAATGGCTCCTCACGAAAGAAAAATCTAGCACGAAGTAGCATATCGTTTGTGCAACATCATCAAACAAAACCAAAAAAATTCCAGCCTGCCATTTAGTCATCAGTACACTACAGCGGGAAACAAAATGAGGTACTCCAGGAGTAATATAAATGGCACCAGCAGGTTCCGTTGAATTGCAGTAGAGGGCAGAGCAACCACTAGGCACCACGTTGAAATGAACAATGCCATATTCCGTTATTAGACAGCTTGAAGGAAAATCTGAGGTGTTCCCTATCCAACTTCCATGTATTATTGCGTAAAAAAAATGGTGGAAGCAGAGTAAACATCATCGATTTTAGTTATAACATTTAACCAACAGTATACACCTCCAGAGTATGCCAAATGAACAAACATAAAAGATGGATGCACGGGCCCACTCTATTCATCTTTTACAGGAATATATTGAAAAATACAACACCAGAAGAATACTATCTGAAATATATTACTCCCTCTGTTCACTTTTATTAGTCCTTGAAGACATTTCAGACAGCATGCAAAGCAGCCTATTTTCAGTTGTCTGAAATGACTTATAAAAATGAACAGAGGGAGTAATAAATTATGAACGATAATGGTGAATTGTAAGAGTAGATCCCTCTCAACATCTAGTGTTTTCAATTGTACTCCCTCCATAATATAAGAGCGTTTAGATCACTAAAGTAGTGATCTAAATGCTCTTATATTTCTTTTAGGGGGGAGTAACAGACAATAGCATGTATTTTTCGAAAGGATAATATAACAAAGCCACACCAATTCTAACATAGCTGCAGCATTTCACGGCAATACCAACAGATGTTAGTGCAAGTAATTTTCCACTGCTTACGAATAGGTTTGATTGTAGTACTAGTCTGAAAACCTTCATTCCATAAATAATTGACAAGCACATAGAAACGATGTACGAAATAGAAGTATATAGACAGATAAGGACTTTTAAGTAAAAGAGAAGGGTCCATTTCTCAGTAAATAGAAGTAATAAACATCAATCCTATTATTCTGAAACCTAATTTTAAGACTAATCCACATATGAAGCAAGCAAAGAGTAATCTCACAAGTCAAAGTAGCACCAATAGAAACTGGAGTAGTTAGTCCTGACGTGTAACAGTAATTTCTGAAGCGGATTGAAACTCTCATAATATCTCGGAAACCTGCATTGCAAAAAAAAAAAATCAGTTTAGGCCACAAGAGCTCACTGTATTACTAGCAAAACAGATTTCAAGTGTAAAGAAGAGTTTATTTACATGTATTGGCATCTCTGCAATGACAAATCCACTGGTTTCTTCCAGAGACTTTAGAAGAGCCACCTCACCACCAACCACCATATTAATCACGATTCCATCTGCACAATCATAGTACATCAACTACATCAGCACTTCCAAAAGGCGGATCAATTGATATTTTTTTAAGTTACCTGTTGCCAAGCATGCTGATAGATGTCTTAAGTAAGCCTCCTGAAAAATTCGGACACAAACATCAGGTAAGACAAAATGATCTACAGATTAGAACCAATGGTGCACAACGAAACAGCATGAAAGCATGATAGCACTGAAAGGTAAAATTTACCATAAACAGCTAAGGGTATTTGGGCCACAGAAGTCCTGAAGGTAAAGTATCATGAAAAATCAGGACTGCTCACCTTCGTTGTAGGCAATTCATAGTTTATCAGCACACGAGACATAAGGGGAGCCTCTCCCATCACCGCCGAAGGCAAGCAAGCATCTGTTACAACTGTAATATTTTGCTTCAAGACCACACTTTCAGGCTTGGGACTTTCATCAATAGAAGTATCTTCAATTTGATTTCGCTGTATTGCTGCCCGACGGGATTTCTCAAGAACAGATGCACGCTCAGCTTCATCTTGATCGCTGTACTGTGTACACAAATCCACAGATTGATATTATTAACTACTCCCTCCGTCCCACAATATAAGATCGTTTTTCAAGGTACCATAGCTTTAAAAACGATCTTATATTGTGGGACGGAGGGAGTAGCAAAAGTACTTCACAGCAAGGATCATGAACAATCAAGAGAACCTGAAACAATGTTCATATTACTATAGCAGGGGTAACGGAAAAGCAAGAAAGCCTGGGCTCGTTGGATAAATATAAAAATATCTGCAATTGCACAATCATAATTCCTAGACGAAGGTGTCAATATTATCAATGTTTTCCCTTGAAGAATTAAGCGATTAACAGTGCAAATTGTGTATATCATACACTTAGTTATCCCACAATAGTCAATGATGCAACCGCAAAGTATATCAGAGAACTGAACATGGAAGTTGGCACCCAACCAACTTGAGCATACCAGCGGTGATAAGGACACGAAGGGGAGGTTGGCAACAGCAACACAGACAGCATCTAGCTCATCCCGGGATGAAACACATATGGCAATGGGCACCGGGCCATGGCGGTCAGAGACAACACCTAGGAGCTCCAGTAGTGTCCTATGCACACCAAAAACAACCACAGGTTCACAAGAATAAAAATCTTGTTCAATGCGCACAATCTGTGGATGCTTAACTGGACACAGGTATCAGCTGGGAGGAACCCAAAAATGCATGGTAACAGGGATGTTGGACACGCACCATCTTGAACTGGAGGCGGTCAATGGCGAGGTAGAAATGGCGCCCGGAGCTGGGGATGTTAAGAGGGTTCATAAGCAGGACGGGATGCACATGTGGCAGGAAGATCCCACCGGCGCGTCGTTGTCGCCTGGATGACGTCCCCGCCGATTCCATGGCGTTCGTCGTGTCTAAGAGCACCGGCGCCGACGTCCTCAGCGGCGCAAGGATGGCCGCGGCTGGCAAAGGGCTCATGCGCATAGTGCTTGACCGAAGTGAAGCGATGAAGACGGTGCTTGGACGGCCGTGCGTCTTGGCGCCATGCACTGAGTTTGATCAGGGCGAAGCACGAGGCCACAAATGCTACATCACCCCTCTGGACGCAGAACCGCTTCCTACGCGCCTTTTCTCCAGCCGTCAGGTATGAGATTGTCTGCGATTGCGAAACTGAATTTGCCGGTCCTTCGTCGTTTCTAAACTCCTAGGGCGCACCAGATTTGGGTCGGCGCGAACGGGGACTGGCTGGCCTATCTGCAAGAAAACGGAGGCATCCAGTTGCACAACGTGTACACAGGAGATACGGTCCAGACGCCACCTCTTGAAGCCATAGGCCTTGTCAACGCGGGGGCACATGCCATACAGAATTTCAACTAAGATCTCACAATGGCTACATTGAAGAAGATAGCCATTGCGCATCCACCCGCCAGGTGGGACGGCTTCAATGACTACTTTCTCATTGCCGTCTTTGACAACATGATTGCCATCACCAGCTCCGAGACTAACTCCAACACAAAATCCTGGTATATGCTGGCCCCACCACATCTTCCTCCTCGTCGCAACCAAGATGCGTCAACCATGCTGGGCGGATCTTCGCGGTTACGGACGATGAAACTTGTTTCATGTGGGATCCTCGTGCAAGCGGTAAGCAAATCCCTCCGTACTCTTCTTCAATGTTACCGTCGCTAAGGCGGTCCTTGTTCGAACACACAGGTTCCATGCAGCCTCCTCTCAAAATTCAATCACCACATCTCAACCAGGACACACCCTACCACAATGAATGGAATAGTTGGATTGGCGAGTGGCACCTCGTCCCCGATTGCAGAAGCTTAAGCAACATGCTTCTCGTGGAAACTGTTGTACAAGTGTCTGGAGGAGCGCCTGTCGTTCCTTACCTGGGTCGGAAACTGTGTGCGTACACGACGTCGAGCTGCGTGGTGTACAAGATGGATGGATGGGCTAGGGACCTCCGCGGGGCAGAATGGGAGCCGATCAGCGACGTAGGTGAGTACTCCATCTTCGTAGGGAATAGCTACCCCCGCATGATACATATACGACCCGCCGTCGGATGAAAGCGTGTGATACATACCAAGGCTCCTAAAACTAATCAAATAAACCATAAGTTCAAATACATATTGGTATATTGGTACGCAATTCTTTAATTTAGTACAAGCACACATAGTCCTTATTACATTGGGTAGCCTACTGCGAATTAAAGCACGTCCGCGTCCACGTTGTCCATGGGTTCGTTCCGGTCATCGAAGTTGCGCAGTGATGGCACGATCCAAAGCGCGGCCGTATCGCATCCGAAAGTGCAGCTTGGCATTTCAGAGTCCAGCATGGCAGAACCGTCCATGGAAAAGCGACAGAGATCGGTTGTCCTCTCCATGAATAGCTACCCCCGCATGATACATATACGACCCGCCGTCCATGGAGAGGATAACTTGCCGTTCCTTAAGCATAGTTGCGTCTTTATCGCCCGGCGCATGGCGCACTTCATGGAGAGGACAACCGATCTCGGTCGCTTTTTCATGGACGGTTCTGCCATGCTGGAATGAACCCCCGCATGATACATATATGTATCATGCGGGGGTAGCTATTCCCTACAAAGATGGAGTACTCACCTACGTCGCTGATCGGCTCCCATTCTACCCCGCGGAGGTCCCTAGCCCATCCATCCATCTTGTACACCACGCAGCTCGACGTCGTGTACGCACACAGTTTCCGACCCAGGTAAGGAACGACAGGCGCTCCTCCAGACACTTGTACAACAGTTTCCACGAGAAGCATGTTGCTTAAGCTTCTGCAATCGGGGACAAGGTGCCACTCGACAATCCAACTATTATCCAACTATTCCATTCATCTGGTAGGGTATGTCCTGGTTGAGATGTGGTGATTGAATTTCGAGAGGAGGCTGCATGGAACCTGCGTGTTTGAACAAGGACCGCCTTAGCGACGATAACATTGAAGAAGCTAGAGTACGGAGGGATTTGCTTACCGCTTGCACGAGGATCCCACGTGAAACAAGTTCCATCGTCCATAACCGCAAAGATCCGCCCAGCATGGTTGACGGCATCTTGGTAGCGACGAGGAGGAAGATGTGGTGGGGCCAGCATATACCAGGATTTTGCGTTGGAGCTAATCTCGGAGCCGGTGATGGCAATCATGTTGTCAAATACGGCAATGAGAAAGTAGCCATTGAAGCCGTCCCACCTGGTGGGTGGATGCGCAATGGCTATCTTCTTCAATGTAGCCATTATGAGATCGTATTTGAAATTTCGTATGACATGTGCCTCCGCGTTGACAAGGCCTATGGCTTCAAAAGGTGGCGTCTGGACCGTATCTCCTGTGCATACGTTGTGCAACTGGATGCCTCCGTTCTCTTGCAGATAGGCCATCCAGTCCCTGTTCGCGCCGACCCAAATCTGTTGCTCGCTAGGAGTTTAGAAACGACGAAGGACTGGCAAATTCAGTTTTGCAATCGTAGGCAATCTCATACCTCACGGTTGCAGAAAAGGCGCGTATAAAATGGTTGTGCGTCCAGAGGGGTGATGTAGCGCTTGTGGCCTTGTGCTTCGCCCTGATCAAACTCAGTGGATGGCTCCAAGACGCACGGCCGTCCGAGCACCGTCTTCATCGCTTCACTACGATTGAGAACTATGCGCATGAGACCTTTGCCAGCCGCGGCCATCCTTACGCCGCTGATGACATCGGCGCCAGTGCTCTTAGACACGAAGACCGCCATGGAATCGGCGGGGACGTCATCCAGGCGACGACAACGCGCCGGTGGGATCGTCCCCCACCCACAGAAATTTAGCATGCAAAGCTTGAGGTGCTAAGCTAGTACTGATTGATGCAATGAGCTCCATCGTGTACCCGTGCTGCAATTAGCTCATACTAGGTGAGTGCCCGTGCGTTGCAACGGGAAAAACCTCATGTATGCATGGGTGACATATTGAGGTGATACTATCAAGAATCAACTCAACCAAAACTGCATCCAAATAGTTCTCCTTTTGTTAGAGGATCATACAATCCAAATGCATTTATTTGTTTAAATAAAGATATGTAGATGGTATATAGTTTAGTCTTACAATCAGAACACATTGAACTACCCACTAATATTCCTTCATATCTACTTTCTAACAGTCAAAAAACCTAATGCTTTCAAACAATATATGTACTAATTAATCTAGAAAAAAACATTCTTGAACCCCTACATGTTTGAGTCAAAAGATGAAACCTGTATAATTATCAAATTCAATGGCCATGGAATATAATTTATTTCACCACGTATCTGCATGAGAAGAATTAGTGGTTACTGGTTAAAGCATGAAATTGTACAAAATAGCTTAGCAAGGGAAAAACAACGATCCTAAATTTATGCAAGATAAAAATGGACGAGAACACAAATGGGAAAAGGCTCAAGCTTCTATGTACGAAGTGAGACAGAAAATCGTATTCTTATCCCAAAGTTAAATTAATAACCGTGGCATTTATTAAGAGATAAAGAATATAAAGTTAAAAGAGAAAAAAACATCATTACATAACACTTTGAAATGAGAAGTTCAACATTACATTTGCAGCTTTCAGATTTTGCAGCATCAAATATACTGGACAATCAAAGCATGTTTGCGGCTGGTATGTTTCCGGAGTGCTCTGTACCATCATAACCTTCTTTAACAGAAGGGTCTTCTCCAAACTGTATAAAAAAGCCACCCCCTGTTTGTACAAGAACAATTTATCCCACAGCTGTTTATAGTTATGGCTAAGTTTTACAGAAAGTGTGTGCAGTATAACAATGAGGTACTTAACAAGTTTGTTTCGCGTGGCTGAATGATGTGTTGTTACCTATAGGGCCTCAGTCCTTTTCTCCCTGAAACAGGGTTGTGCCGCCACGGCGTACATGTCATTCACTCGCTTGAACACCTCTTGTGCCATCCAGCAGCATATGGCGCAGACACCAAAGATCTGCACAGGCATACATGTCAGCTGGGTCAAGTGCCAACTGCCAAGCACATATACATCTCATGTCAGACCAGGGAGTTAGAACTGACGAAGAACCTGCCGGCGATGTTATGCGATCGCTGCCGAGAGTGTAGATAAATGCTAAACAACTTGTCCTTTTATTGATCTCCAGGTTTTCACACTTGTATCCCCACCCCATAGCATGAAGTTGTAATACCAGCAACACTGAAATTCCTACGTAAAGATATGTAAGCAAGCAAATTGATCGACTATACTCCTGGACAGACATAAGTGAGGAAAACAAGAGTGTAAAAGATAAATGATACTCATGATTAAAGATTTCAAGAATTTGTCAGGAGTTAAAACCAGAGTCCGCTGATTGAACAATCCAAAAAAGTACCATCATATATAACTCCACACACAGCGTTCCTTCCCTCCTGGTGCATGCAGTACATACAAGCTTGTAAGCAACAGAATATTCAGAGCATTGTGTTTGTATGCCACAATGCCCTCGTCTTGACAATGGAACCTGCTCATGAAACTTCTTAACTATGTATGCAGTATTTTTTCACTAATTACTAATTAAACACAATATCGACTTGGTTGTGCAAAGTAACTGATTTATTTCATTTAGGCTGATAAAATACATAAACCCACGTTCTTGAGTTTCAGGATTCTAATTAAGGGCAAACTTCAAATCACGGAATTGATTGACAACTATACACCGCTTTGGTGACACATAATTCTCAAGATCCCAATGCAGATCCTAGCCCACAGATTAAATACCTCTCCCTAATTGTGACCACAGGCCGCATCCATAACAAAATCGAACTCCAACTCACCCGCTACCCACCCCAGTGGCCGTGGAGAGCACAAGCAATCCAGCAATGGAATCGGGCATAGCAACACCCAATCTGCTCTCGTGGTGCAGGATGCTGATCCTCCATCGCCAAGCAGCCAGTGCTGCAATAGCCTCTGGATCAAAACGTGGGCGGGATCGAGACGGGAGGGGGATTAGGAATTTAGGGGAGGGGAGGGGTGGGAATCACGGGCGCCTACTCATATCTTGGAGTTGGAGATGGGACGCCAGTACATACCACCGTAGCGGCGAGCTGCCGTCGTGGTGGTGCTTGGGCCGTCCTCACGCCACCAGCATCGACGTCGTATCCCGTCGGTCGCTGCCTCTCCTCCGGGGTGTGGGGGCGGTGGGATCGAGACAGATGGGAAGGAACGGATGCTGCTGGGTCAGAGTGGGTGCGGAGTGTTTTTTCTTTGGGAAACGATTGTGGCCGGACGACCGGCTGAAGCTTGCGCCGGTCGCCGCGGCGGCGATAGGGCCACGGGATCGAGGGAGACGGATTTGGGGAAGGGGAGTGGGCGGTGGGACGTGCGTACATGGGTTGTTCTTTTTTTTTTTCTTTCGTGCGGGGATGGGTGGGATCGTGGGAGGAGCAGGGGTGGAGGGTTGGGTTATCGAACGAGGTGGAGGCAGGGGGATCGAACAAGTTGGTCGAACCGAGGGGAGGCCAAACCATCATGACGTTCGATCCGCTTAATAGTAGAGATATCTATACTACTAGCTGAATGCCCGTGTGTTGCCACGGAACATCCATTCACCATTGTTATATCCAATCTTGCTAGTTGCTCACTGTTATCAATGAACCCACGATAAGCCCTCTTGCAGCCCTGACAACCCCTCCTTAATGCACTCACCCCACAAAATAGTATGATACCTTCTTCTCTATACATTGTACTCCCTCCGCTACAAATTTCACTTTAAGAAGCAAGTAAGCAAATATTACAAAAAAAGAACCCATATCCACATCAAAGGAAGCATCACTGCATCAACATAACTAAATAAGTATCCTATCAAGCAGGCAATCTGATATGTCCATCTTCAATCTATGGTTTCTTCCAACTAAAAATCTGCTATGACAAGCTCATATTGCTCTACATTTTCTGAAACCATATGTTAAAATGACCATGATTGCCAGTGCGTTGCCACGGAATAAAGAATATGAATACTTTTTTATTCAGAAAATGACTTTGAAAGAAGATAAACATGTTTCACTCTTCTATATCTGTAGACCGCTATCCACCCTCTTCATCACCTTACTGACATAATGACAATGATCTTCTTAACCTCCCTCCACTTATTTCGACAAAAGCACATGATTGGAAATGGAATAATAGTCACTTGAACACATACGTCGAATAATACATATGCACTTTCTAACGGTATCATGCCTTGGCCACACGCAGACGGCTTCATTTACTCCTTGCTTTCAGCAACCTACTTTAAAGTACTCCCTCCGTTTCAAAATAGATGACTCAACTTTATACTAACTTTAGTACAAAGTTGGGTCATCTATTCCGGAACGGAGGGAGTAGGTATTTAAAAATTTGAAATTTAACGAATCACATCATTTCTCTAGAATATTTTTACTTACAAAATATTCTTGTGAATGGCACATAGGCAAAGCACTGACGACAATTCCTGCAAGCTCTACAACCTTCAGCTCAGATGTACTTATCTCATTGCAGAAGTATGCCGTCCCAACCTGGCCCTTCCCAAGCTTCTGACCAAGGTTATAAATATAATATTCCCTTAGGTCTGCCGTGTTCAGCCCAATGACAGAGATAGATGTTGGAACAAACCTTCCTTCAGAATCCCATCAACAGTGGACTGGTAAAACTTTTCAAATGTGAGAGCAATCCTCTTCAAGGTGTTCATCGGCATACCTAGCTTAAATGAAAATATATTCGCTTCTGCATAGGATTTCACGGATGTACTTGGTTGAGTTTGTGTGTTCTATTCAAAACTTAACATCATTTTTTATGTTTTTCTATTTTAACAATGGAGACATGAAATACTTTGTGCATGTATATCCATATGAGATCTAATATGTAGTTGTAGTTTCAAAACAAAAATAAGCCATGCATAGTTATGTATAGTCATAGTTACCATGCCCTTTTAAATTACTCACCACCAAGTCCTAAGCAGCAATGGAATTTCTTCCTTCGAACCAAAGAAGTGGTTTATAATCTAAAAAATAAAACCAGAAAACAAATAGTGAAGATAAACCTAAGTTGGAAGAATGTAGATTTTTGTGCTCTTTAGTGAATACTAAAGTGGTAGTCCCTCTGTAAAGAAATATAAGAGCATATAGATGTACTAATATGCAGCACTACATGAACTATCAGTCACAGGTATATCAGCATCATGGTTTCCACTTTCCAGTGATTTTCTCAAAAGCCAATTCAACCTGATTATTGCGGGTGCAGGTCTCTCATATTTTCTTAAATTTATCAATCACGGGTATATCAACATTATGTTTGACTCTAATATAGTTATAGTGGAACAATCGGAAGTACTCAATTGATACTGAAGGAGCCAAGCCTGCAAGGCATGAGATGTATTCTATTCTCTCCGTCCCAAAATAAGTATCTCAACTTTATCTTAAGTTGAGACACTTAGTTTGCGACAGAGGGAGTATATAATGAATATAAATAAAATAACTATGATGTAGCACTAAGACCTTTGTAGTATTTTCCTTCTTGGGAAAAGTTTATGTGAACACAAGGTACATCTCATATATACTTGCCTATGTCACTACCTCACTATAAAATGCTACAAATAGGCATACGTTTATCTGCAGTGATTTACTGAATAAAATCTAAAGATACTTAATGTTATTACTTTCAACACATACTTTTTATTTGAAAACATTAAAATACTCTGTAGAAATTATTATGATCAAGTAAAGTACACTTCATAACAATTTTATAGAACTCACTTTTTATATAAATTTGAGAGCAACATCTTAAGGCTGGAATTAACAAAAAGGCATGTACTACATCCAACATCATCATAAGTAGCAACACAAAGATATTAGATAGGTGTGTGTACAGAAAGCTATCGATTGAGCAGCATTTTAGTACATCATAATAGCTAATTTTCAGGATATATTGGTCACTGAATAGTCGGAAGAAGTAAACAGATGGTTACCAAAAGTTTCGGCATTGTGGAGCTTACACAGTCTTCCACCTTATCCTGACCTTGGTATTGAATCGCTGTTACCTTTCCAAAAAATTGAATCGCTGTTACAACAAACACAAATATGGATATCAGATAAAAATCAGAAAAATAAGTTGCATTCTCTGCCAAAACCATATGGAATACCTCGTGTAGTAGGAGTATTTTCAGTAAACTCTCTGATGTACTACTGCTCCTAGTTTCAGTAACCAAATAAAATTACATGCAGAACTAACACATGGGATACTGAGCAAAACCAAAACAAAGAGGAAATTATTGTCAGCGAGAAATATGAAGTAAAGTCTGATATACCGCTAGAGCCATCCGTGTAACCTCGTCAGTTACCCACCCCATCTGCCAAACTCTCCTCCGATTGTTGCCCCTGTGGCCTATGCATCACAAAAAGAAGACTATGTAGAGAATGGCGTAACAAAACTGAAAAAAAAAAGCTACTACATCTACATATCAGCAATGATGGATTTACTTTCTTTTTTGAGAAATAATCAAAATGTCAAATGTATAGATAAATACTATAGGTCCATGCTCATACCTTTTCTTGATCCTGAAAAACACGACAGTTAGCAGGGGCACATGAACCTGCACAGTACTTGGCACAAACCATGAAGAAATCACAGTAAGTCGTGGAATAGAAGAACAATATAATTATTATTCCGTCCCCATTAGAAGTTATTCGTTGAATTTGTATCAACAATAAGAGTGCAGGTCATAACCAAGAAATCAAGATCGGGCTCGAGTTCTGTATTAGGAACCAAATCAAGAAGAGAACTAAACAAAATTTCAGAGAGAGGGAAGAAAAAGAGCTTATTGGTAGTTATACTTGTACCCCCGATCCAGCCAAAGCAGGTGGCACGGTGGACTCAGTCGTGGAAGGCCTCAACGGCAAGAGGGAACCCCCAGCCGGCCGTCGATGTTGAGTAACAGCAGGATTGGCATGGAGCCATTAACATGCTCCACGTGCAGGCCCGGGACGAACTCCTCGAACACCTCCACTGGTTAACAATGGGTCAGCCGGGTCGGCGGGTGCCTAGGAGAAGGGAAGAGGCAGATGGGACCTCCGGTGACACCTCCTCGTTGAAGGACGGGCCCGCTTCCCATCTCCCGGAGGCTCAATAAGATGTTGCCTTGCCATTGTCGCCGCATGCAGCATCAAAAGATGGGTCAGCGCTGCCATCAGATGGGCTCTATAAGGGGATCGGCCCAGGCTGTTGCGGTGGCGAAGGCGAGCAGATTGTACAAGGGCGGCGTGCATGGGCTGCGTGACGGCGACCGAGACGAGTGTCGGACGGCGATGGAGATGGGCAGTTCATCGGGACAGACGAGTGTTGGGGTGGCGGCGGCGGCGTTTTTTCTCACGAGATCGAGAGGGATCGAGAGGTGAGGGGAGACTGGGAGAGGGGACGTGGGACGTGGGACGGGAGTGGGTCATTTTTTTTTTTCTAAATCGCGTGGAGGAAGTCCACGAGGGAACGTGGGCTGCTTTTGCGATCTTTTCTAGCGGGGTTGTACGAGGGAGGTCGAACCATCACGACGTTCGATCCTGCTTTTTAAAGGAGAATCGAACGTCGTGATGGTTCGACCTTCATCTCCTATCACCCCGCGCTAAAAAAGATCGCAGACAACGTCCCACGTTCGAGGCCAGCGAAAGAAAAAAAAAGACCCTCGGACGCACGTCCCACCCGATCCACTCCCACGCCCCATCACCTCCAAATCCAAACCACCTCCATGTCGATCCCGTGTCTCTCCCCACAGAAATCTCTGCAGTCGGGCTCCTGCTTCCTCGCTTGACTCGGCCGCGGTTGTCTCCTCCCCATCGTTCGTCCTGGGGCTACCTCAAGAACCGCACGTCCAAGTCCTCGCCGCCCCCTTCCTTCTAAATTCTCAAGCCCGGGCTAGGGGAGGAGCGAGGACATGCTTAGACCGATGGGGATCTGAATCTGACGACCTCACGCGTGGCGACCGCGCGCGTGTTGGGCCTACTACGTATTGGCCGGAACGAGTCCGCCGTGCACACGACATGGTAGGTGGTTTGGCCTCCGTCTTGGCAGCGATGGCGGGCATCAGCGGATCGAAGGGCATGGTCTGAACCTGCGGTTCTTCGGCTAGAACAAGCAGCTAGACATCTTGGCGATGTTGTTCATGGAGGGCGATGCAGATTGGTCCAACCAATGTTGGCCTGCCGAGCCTCGTGGCGATGGTAAAATTGCTCACTACCTTTTCTCTTTTCGTGTCTTCTTCTTTCCCATGAAGGTCACATAATCCCTCTAATTTGTACTTCTTGCTTCATAATTCTTTTTTCTTAGTGGAATGGAAGAAATAAGATGATTAGACCTTTTGTTATTTTGGACCATTGAATTACTTGATGATGATCTCTTGCATATCTCTGAAATGGAAAAAGTAATATTGCGTCATCTCCCTGTACTCTGCATGGTCTTATTGGTTCAGTCGGGTGGCCGTGCACCCACTTCCCTAAACTTCGGTAAAACTAATCTTTGTCATTAAGGTATATTTCACAAAAGGCTATCCTAACTGTCTAAATGGTTGCTTGTTTTCTGATATAAATAGATTTAGTTAATGGGTTTTCAGAATCTTGACTCGTATAAATACGACACTCGCTTCTTCTCTCAACCATTTGGACAGTTATGTCCTGTTGAGTTCATGAATTGGATATGCATACTCTTTCTTTCCAATGCAGGTGCTGGACAATTTTGTGAGGCATTTAGCCAAAATAGATAATGTGCGCCAATGCTACCAGTTTGGTAACTATTTATACATCAGCAAATATTACAGAAAGATGTTATATGCAGTGGCAGAGCTAGGGGGGGCTGGCAGGAGCCATGGCGCCCCCCATGACCCAGGAAGTATAGCATAATACCCTTATTTTCCTTCAGGTTTTAAGAAATTTTGTGACGATTACTAATACTTGGCCCCTCTCATCAATACGGTCACGCATTTGGCCCCCCTAATCGTTTTTTCCTAGCTCCGCCGCTGGTTATATGGATCTACTGGTATCCAGTATGACAAATGTGGGAATATCTTGTGGTTGAACTTTGAAGCAGGAAGCTCTAGATGTTTATCTTTACTGTAAGAAGCTCTACATGTACTTCCTCCCGCATAATTGCGTGAGTTAAAATTTTGGCAAATTCTCGAGTCAGGAAACTAGAGTGAACTATCACAGTGGTCTGGTTTCCAATTATGTGTTACAGCCCATAAAGCAAGTTGGATAGCTCTGCTATTTTTATTACCACACCTATAAATATCTCAATTAATGGTTAGTAATTTGCGAGACCAGTAAACTCATCTGATGAATACACATCACCGATGCTTTCCTAAATTTATTCATTGTCATACTTCTTAGACTATTAGTTGGTCAGGCACAACACTCTTTTAACGCATTCTATAGTTCTGAAACTGGTAAAGGTATATATTATCTGTACGTACCGTTAATATAATGTTTGTTTCAGCTCATGTATGCACCAAAAATATGCACTAGAATTTCTGGGCCTGCAGTTTATTCAAGGTTCTCGGATGGCCGCTTTCATGCTTGCACGGAGGATGCAAAGTTTACCTGGGTCAGAACACTAGATTTTATACATCATTTGCATTATATCTTTTAATCTTCATGATCTGGAAACTACCCCATGCATTAGAGGAGGACGGGAAGATGGGGAGGAGGCGGGAATCACGTCAACTCGCAGCGCTGTCGCCAGCCGTGCTGCGTCCTCTCGTCCGCTGGTGGAGGACTTTTTCCCGTCGCCACTATCCTACCTCCACCACTGTAGCGGCGTGGCCGGGTCCTCCGCCTCCGACCAACACAGGCTGAAACTCATCGGCGGTGTGCGGACGACTGGCAACAACAGTGGCAGCGATGATCAGGACAAGGCCGCCCAAGAAATGCCAGACATGAAACAAACTGACGGGTTAGTTTTATGCCTCAACTTTACTTCACCAGTAGTTGATCGTAACACGAATTCTGCTCTTCTTCTAGGTTGTTGGGAGCAGCGACACTGCCAGCACGCAGCGGACGGAGCGGCTCCAGGTGCTCGACGTGGTGCCTGAGCAGGACATCCGCGGTGAGCTGTATTGTCTTATTACCTTTGCTCTTACTATCATGGCTGGGTTTGCAATTTGGGGCTTTTAACTTCTCGCGTTTGAACAAAAATGACTGGGAGTGGGGATGGCATGAATAATTGCAATTTGTAAATTGGCTGAAGCATGGAGGAGAATAACTGACTGTCAATGTGTCAAAAGTTGTTCATATCAACTGAAAATATAGATGTTATATTCAGTCATGCAGACATAGAGTTCGTTTCTGTATATGAAAATAGGATTGTCAACGTATGTTATTTGGCTGTGAATAAATTGCATTGTGAATCACTTCAAATTGTCTGCAATAATGACAATTTATTCAGAGAACAAGTGAATATGTAGGTTATAGTTCAAAAAGTTACATTGTATCATCAATTCATCACCCAAGACAACCTGATATTAGGTGAAGAATTTCTCATCTATACTTGGTTCAGTGATACTTTTTCAATTATGCTAAACTTGCATCCTTCTGTCAATAGTTGAGAAATATTGTTATGTTCGTTGATTTCTTAAAGAATTATCCTACATAAGTAGTGGGTTTTTTCAGGGACTACGCAAGTATAGTTTGTGGAGGATGGTATAGTGATCTGTTTAATTGCGGTTTAGGATTCGCTTAATTTTCCAAAGATAGGCGCATCTCGCATTTTAATATGACGTAGCACAGTTACACTTTACTAACTATGATATTTTTTCTCCTTACTTTTGTTGATGTATCATTTATTAAACCGATTGAAACTGTAACTATCTGTTGAGGGAAGGCTAAAAACAGTGTGTGGAATTGATTTGTAATCAAATTTTCTCGAGGTAGGTACTTTCTGGATTGTTTGCTGTCTAGAAATTCCTTCCCTTGACCCCATCTTGTGTGGGAGCTTTGAACACTGGGTATGCCCTTTTTTAGCTAAATTTCTTTTCAAAGCCACCCCAAAGCTTAAGAAATTGCCCATTACTTTGGGAGATAGTGGTGTTAAATGACCTAAATCTTGCTTCATATACCTTCATACTCATGTGTTAAATGATCTACTCTGATACAGTGTTTGACCAAACCTGAAGAATTTTTGAACAAATAAGGTTGTGCCACTTCAGCACAAGATTTGACAAGGCATGTCGCCACACTAGGAGGTGATGTAGTGCTCGTCTCCTACTAGAGACGGAGAGCCAAGTTGTTTGTGTGCTTTCTATGGTCTATAAGGTTTTCTGAATACATCAGATTTTTTATGCTTGTTTGTTGCTTGAACCTTGTAGATGGTTTCTAGGTTGTAGGTATAATTTTTTCGTGCCAATGGCTATAACACATGAAAGATCCAACAAGATTTTGAAGCGGCGTCTTGGATCCAGCTGGTGCACACTATTGGCTTCCAAGTCCTTGAAGGAGATCATGTATGTTAGGCTACTGGCATGGCAAGAATTTCGGTAAAAATTGGCAAAAATTCACCTTTGGAACTGCTCTTCAAAGTTTTTCTATTCTGCATTAACACATGTGGCTACTATTTTGGGAATTCCAAGAGGTTACTATTTCAGATTTGCAATTATTGGGCACATAGTTTGAAGCTTGCTTTAGGGCATGTCACCATGGCTAAGCTACTAGCGAATGAAGGAAACTTTGCCATGATTTATGTCGACTGGGAGTCCCTGACTCCCTGTAACATGCATTTTATATTCTTGATTTGAAAAGTTGACTATATGGTCTGCATTTAAATAGTGGATGACATTATGATCACAGCTTAATTCTGTGTCCTATGGCAAAAAAAGGGTCATATTATTCATACCAGTGGTAAGTGGAGAACAACTAATTTAGCTTTTTCTACATCTGCTCAAATAATTGTTTTGGTCCCGAATTTGTCGTATAAGAATAATGTATGTCACTGAAGAACATAAATGCAACCTTAGTAGCAATACTAACTCATGGCTAAACTATGACAGGTAGTGCAGGCGACAGGCATTTGCACACAAGATTGGTGCAATTTCAACCCGGTAAACTTTTCTCAAAAACAAAAACCCGTAAACTGATTGTTGCATAGTTTTTAGGTAGCTTTGAGTACTCCGGACAATATTATGTTCAGTGAGCAAGCATGTACTGGTTGAATTGTGTTCATCTTCTATTTCATTTAATACTTTGTGCATTTTTTATTTTTCTCTTAACAACTCAGCATGCTTTTGCTACGTGCTTTGAACAGAAACAATGGCAATGAGTTCAAGTCATAGCCAATGAGGAGCACAAGTCAGCATAGTGAAAGAGTAGGGAAAATCACAAGAATCATTAATTTGAATGTCCTATTAGTCAAAAATCCGGTTGTTTGAGAAAAATACAGCTAAACATGAGTGTTAACAATCCTTTAAAAGGCAAATGAAGAGAATTGTAAGCACTAGCTTATCATGTCAAAGTGCTGGGCCAAGATAATGCATATATTACCAAAAAAAAGTAAAATCATTTGAGGGAGGGTAATACAACGAGAGTGATATCATTGTGTTGTTCCGTGGCAAAGCACGGGCATTCGGCTAGTATTGGTACATTTTCAGATACAGTCATATCCTCTGATTTTAATCTTTATCTTCTGGAAGGGAATGATTGATTACCAGAGGATGAGGTCGAAGAGGGTGGCCTGTTGATGAAGTCCCAGGCGGGGATGGGGCCGGAGGAGGTGTTGGCGTCGGCACCGGCGAGGGTCGCCAGTTGAGGCCGAAGCTTCAAGCCGTCGTAGTGGTCGGTGGTGGGTCGACGAGGAAATCGGGGCGGGGATGGAGGTGAGGTCGCCCGGCAGCGTGGTCTGGGGGATTGGCGGCGGCGACGGTCACGGGTGAGCGGACTGACGACGGCAGGGAAGAGTGTCACAGCCTGGGCCTGGGTCTGGTGTGTTGGTAGGAGCCGCCAGGGTGATATATCAGAGATCTTGAGATCCTAAGGGAACCGAGGGCGTCACCCGGTATGGGCGCTACAGCGGTGTGCAGGGGAACAAGACGACATAAGGCACCACCGGCAGGATACGCCAAAATCCATGTTGACGCCGGGGTTTCAGCCAAGGGAGGTGTAGCAGCTGCAGTCCGTCGAGATGACCAAGGTAACTACATGGGTAGCTCGGCTCTAGTTGTACGGGGACTCCAAGACCCGGCGACGTTGGAAGCTATTGCATGTAGGGAGGGAATAGCGTTGGCGGAAGACCTGCTTGTGCAGAATTTTATATTGGCATCTGATGCGAAGCAGGTGGTCATGGATATCCACAATTCCAATCGTGGAAAATATGGAACCATTGTTTCAGAGATACTTCATAGAGCTACCAAGTTTACTTGTAATTTCATTTTTGAAAGTCGAGACTCGAATAACGATGCTCATAGCATAGCCAAGTTTGCTCGTTCTTTAGGTCAGGGGCACCACGTGTGACTTGGCCAACCCCATGATCCGAGATGTATTCCACTTTCTGTGGCTTATGAATGAATAAACTTGGTTTCCCTAAAAAAAACTCTCTTTTCCTCCCTCAAAAAAGAAAAAGGAACGTTTCTTTTCCTTTACTAATTTTTTTATATTTTTCACTAAAAAAATCTCAGGGTCATAATAATGCCCACATATGTGGCACACTAGACATCCGCTCATACACCGTGTGTGGAGTGAGTAGGAGACAGCCCACATGCGCATGTGGACGCAGCTACTTCGTGCCACACGCCCAACAAATACTACTTCTTCCATCCTGCGCGTGTGGCGTGAGCAGGGGCGGAGCTATGTGGGGGGGCAAACACGTGCTCCGGCCCGCCCAGCATAGCAGTATTTCTTCATTATACATTTAGTTTTGGTTTGTGGAATGGCAATCAAAGGGGTAATCTCTATAGATTAGCCTGCATGGCCTGCCCAACCATTTGCTTGAAGCTCTGCCACTCGGCACAAAGCAAAATACCTACACATTCTGGCACAGCTAAGTTAGATACCCGCGGAATGATGTTTTAGTTGTCATTCAGGATGACAAATATAGTTGTAAAAGCATGTCAACTCTCTTTGTTTTGGTTAATTATAGTTGACATGTCTAATTTATGGTAGTTGCCGCGTGCAATTAAACCATAGTTGCCGTGTGTGATCAACTACTTGCCACATGTGGTCAAAACATAGTTGCCATGTGTGTTCACCCTGGTTGCCACGTACACGCAACAGCAGTTGTCATGTGTGTTTAACCTAGTTGCCGCATACGCGCAACTGTAGTTGGCATCTATCACCGTACGAGTGCCGTGTGGGTGAAGGGCAGTTCACCCAGACGCGCGTGGACTGGTTGGCGACTGTGTGGGCGGGAACTGATTCACCCACACAGCGCAGCTGGCAAACCGCACGTTACAGGTCGTGTTGGCGAGTGCTCTAACGCCTACACAACACACTATGCCTACGTGACACTCAGATTTCTTTAGAATTCATGCAGCAAAACAGAATCAAGATGGATCAAGGCATGTGGACGATGTGCAAAGATGCCACACGTGTGGGTATTATCATTTGGGAAAAAAGATATTTTGAACAATGGCAAAATATTTGTCGTTTTTTACTGGTCACTAAGGAGAATATTTATACACAAGTTTTAACGAATAAATAATTCTACAGTTTATAAGATGTCGACAAGTGGTCCAAATTTACATCCTCTCCTCTTAATCTCACTAGTTTGCATTGCTACAGTCGCACGCGTGCCCCGTCTTTGTGTGTTATACCCATGTTTGATCCGACTAATGGAATTTGAAACGTAGTATATATCTTTCGATTCACATTTCTATCTGATAGGCAACACTTGTTCTTTCGTGTGAAACATGATGGATTTTGTCGAATTGGGAAATGTACGGGCAAGATTGGCGATCAGGTAATAAAGAAGTTATGATGGATTTTGGATAGGTTTAGGCACATATAAGACAATAATCCCTGGTTAATCTCTAAGACCCATTTATGTGTACGGCAAGTGGTGGGAAGTGTATGAAGTTTAGTATCATACTGCTACAGTAAGAAGAGTGATACCCCTTTATAAGGGCTGCTCCATCACTTGCTATTGGGAGCTTGGGAATATGAATTGTACACGCGCGCTCCTCCTCCTCCTCCGCCCGCCTCGCCCCTACGTGCGCGCGCGGACGGTCGGGCGGGTTGTGGGAATGAGCCGAGCTCGCTTACGAAACGGCCTAGGCCTATATAAGAAGGCGCTGGCCAGTGCAGTGAAGCATCCCGACGACCGCGTGCACGGTTGGTCGGGAGAGCAGGTGAGGTTTTTGGGGAGCGTCTCGACGCGACTGCTTCCGACTCGTCCCCCGTCTCCATCCGCCTCTGCTTCCACTACTTTCTCTGCATCGACACCATGGTCGAAGACGCCGCCGCCAAGAAGAAGACCACGAACGACGCCGAGGCTGTTGCTGCCACCACCATGTTGGCCTGGCCAACCGGAGGGTATAATATGTTCATCCCTCATCTACTCGTATATGTGCTAGTCGTATATATGATGTTCATAGATGTTTCGATTCTATGTATTGTACGTGCCAGCATGTTTAGGTGTCGGTATGAGATGCATGCCGTACTTTCCATGTTTACTGCTTGCTCGTGGTTTAGATTAGTCGGAAAAGTGCTAATATTTCCAACAATCCAAAAACCTTATTTTAGGCACTTTTTGACTCATGGCTTCACCGCTACACTGAAACCGGGAAAGTTTACCGGGACACATTTTAAGCGTTGGCAGACTAGGACTACCTTGTGGCTCATAGCAATGAACGTGTTCTGGGTTGCTGGTTTGTCTCCCACGGTAACGATTGCTCCTGAACAGGAGAATGCGTTTAGGGAGGCAACCGCCATCTTTGTGTTGGGAACGTAGCATGCAATTTCAAATATTTTCCTACGACCGCGCAAGATCTATCTAGAAGACGCATAGCAAAGAGAGGGGGAGAGTGTGTCCATGTACCCTCGTAGACCGAAAGCGGAAGCGTCTACTTGACGCAGTTGATGTAGTCGAACGTCTTCTCGATTCAACCGATCAAGCACCGAACTATGGCACCTCCGAGTTCTGCACACGTTTAGCTCGATGACGTCCCTCGAACTCTTGATCCAACAAAGTGTCGAGGGAGAGTTCCTTCAACACGACGGCATGGCGACGGTGATGGTGAAGTGATCCGCGCAGGGCTTCGCCTAAGCACAACGTGAATATGACCGGAGGAGCAAACTGTGGAGGGGGACGCTGCAAATGGCTTGGAACAATTGATGTGTGTTCTAGGCACCCCCTCCCCACGTATATAAACGAGGGAGGGTGAGGGAGCCAGCCCTAGGCGCGCTCCAAGTGGGGAGGAGTCCCACTTCGACTCCTAGTAGGATTCGGCCCCCCTCCTTCTATTGGGAGGGGGAAGGGGAAGAAGAGAGAGGAGGAGAAGGAAAAGGGGCGCCGCCCCCTCTCCTAGCCCTATGCGACCTCCTTCCATGTGGGGGGCGCGCCAACCCTATGTGGGCTAGTGTGCCTCCCCCTTATGGCCCATATGGCCCATAACTTCCCTCGCGGGGTTCCGGTAACCCGCCGGTACTCCGATATGACCCGGTACCCCTCGGAACTCTTCCGGTGGCCGAATACCATCATCCAATATATCAATCTTTACCTCTCGACCATTTCAAGACTCCTCTTCATTTCCGTGATCTCATCTGGGATTCCGAACAACATTCAGTCACCAAATCACATAACTCACATAATATAAATCATCATCGAACGTTAAGCGTGCGGACCCTACGAGTTCAAGAACTATGTAGACATGACCGAGATACTTCTTTGGTCAATAACCAATAGTGGAATCTGGATGCTCATACTGGCTCCCACATATTCTATGAAGATCTTTATCGGTCGAACCGTTATGACAATATGCATTATTCCCTTTGTCATCGGTATGTTACTCACTAGTAGAAAACGGAGCTTTAAAACCGGTTTGTAAGGGCCTTTAGTGCCGGTTATGGAACCGGCACTAAAGTGTGGGCACTAAAGGCCCCCCCCTTTAGTACCGGTTCGGCACGAACTGGCACTAAAGTGCCACCACGTGGCGTGAGCTCACGCCCTGGTATGGGGGACCTTTAGTACCGGTTGGTGTTACCAACCGGTACTAAAGGTTTTTTTTTGATTTTTTTTGAAAATTTTGGAATTTTTTTTGATTTTTTTTGATTTTTAATTTTTCTGAATTATTTGATGATTTAGTCTCTAATCACCTCTCTTAACTGCTCAAGTGTGGATCACTCATTCCAAATCATCTAACTTCCCGACCGGTCACCCATCCCTCTCACTACTCCAGCCCGAGCATGCTTAACTTTCGGGTTCTATTCTCCTTCGTTTCCAAGTCTGCACTTGTTGTTTTCCTGACAATAGTAAGATGTTAATCCTATTAACCCTCAGGAGTTTAGCTTGAGCATGAAGTCACACATTTCACCATTTGAGTTTGAAACTATTATTCTAAAAAAGTAATTATTTAGTAACGCTAATATTTCTTGAATAAGTTTGACCATAGTTTGACCACAGTTTGACCATAGTTTGACCAGATTTGACCAAAATTCAAAAAATTGAAATAATTATTTAGTAACACTAATATTCTTGAATAATTATGTAGTAACATTAATACTTCTTGAATAAGTAGTTTGACCAGATTTAACCAATTTTTTTTAAAAACTGAAATTTGACCATATCTTTTTTTCCTTTTGGAATTTGAGGATTCTAAAAAAATTCCAAACAGGCCGTAGGCGGTCTCCATCGGATGCGGATTTTCGTGCTGAATTTTTTGATATATTATACGTTTTTTTCCGACATCGTATGCAAAAGTTATAGCCGTTTTACATTTTCCCTACACTTTTTGCAAAACATGTCCAAATTTAATTTTTCAAATTTTCCTAACTAGTAGATGTAGTAATATAACTACCTCTCGAAGGATTTTATTTTTTGAAGTTTTTATCATTTTCTTTTGATTTTTTTAGAACTGAAATGGCGACACACGGGGGGGGGGGGGGGGGTAGAGTTTGAAAATTGCCCTATAGTGTCGGTTTGTGTCACAAACCGGTACTATAGGTCAGACCCCTTTAGTACCGGTTCGTGGCACAAACCGGTACTAAAGGTTAGCTCTTTAGTACCGGTTTGTGACACGAACCGGTACTAAAGGTGATCGTGGGGCCCCGGCCTACCGCCAGCCTGCCATCACCCCTTTAGTACCGGTTCGTGGAACGAACCGGTACTAAAGGTTCAACACGAACCGGCATTAATGCCTAGCCGTTCGAACCGGCACTAATGGTACAATTAGTGCCGGCTCAAATTCAAACCGGCACTAATGTGCTTCACGTTTGACCCTTTTTCTACTAGTGACTTGCCCGAGATTCGATCGTTGGTATCTTCATACCTACTTCAATATCATTACCAGCAAGTCTCTTTACTCGTTCTGTAATGCATCATCCCGCAACTAACTCATTAGTCACATTGCTTGCAAGGCTTCTTATGATGTGCATTACCGAGAGGGCCCAGAGATACCTCTCCGATACTCGGAGTGACAAATCGTAATCTTGATCTATGCCAACCCAACAAACACCTTCGGAGATACCTGTAGAGCATCTTTATAATCACCCAGTTACGTTGTGATGTTTGATATCACACAAGGTATCCCTCCGGTATCCGGGAGTTACATAATCTCATAGTCAAAGGAATATGTATTTGACATGAAGAAAGCTGTAGCAATAAAAACTGAACGATCATAATGTTAAGCTAACGAATGGGTCTTGTCCATCACATCATTAGAATGATGTGATCACATTCATCAAATGACAACACATGTCTACGATTAGGAAACTTAACCATCTTTGATTAATGAGCTAGTCTAGTAGAGGCTTACTAGGGACACGGTGTTTTGTCTATGTATCCACACATGTATCAAGTTTCCGGCTAATACAATTCTAGCATGAATAATAAACATTTATTATGATATAAGGAAATATAAATAACAATTTTATTATTGTCTCTAGGGCATATTTCCATCAGTCTCCCACTTGTACTAGAGTCAATATTCTATATTATAATGTAATGATTCTCACACCCATGGAGTCTTGGTGCTGATCATGTTTTGCTCGTGGAAGAGGCTTAGTCAACGGGTCTACTATATTCAGATCCGTATGTATTTTGCAAATCACTATGTCTCCCTACTTGACCTGATCACGGATGGAGTTGAAGCGTCTCTTGATATGTTTGGTTCTTTTGTGAAATCTGGATTCCTTTGCCAAGCAGTTGCTGAGGAAACGGACAGAGAATCGATTGAAGAAGAAGACTCAAATCGAACCAAAGAAACCATCATCAGTGGAGGACAGGAGATGACACACTCTGAGATGAGTCAACCACCCACCCACCCACCCCCTCCCCCTCATCGGGAACCGCACCAGCGGCGAGCCAAAATCCCACCTATCCCCGCCTTCCCACTCACCCCTACATTACTGTGCATTCGCACAGCCCCTCCCCCACCACTACGCAACCATCTGTTCTGCACTCGGCTTCTGCTTACGGACATGGCGGGGGAGTGACGCTGGTGGGTCCGAATCCATCGACTGGCGCCGGTGACTCGGGTGGTGGAGCCGGTGACACTGCCACCGCCTGGAGTGGCTCCACTGCCCCTAATCGATGCCGATTCACTGTAAGCCCGCAGGGAGATGCGGCGGGTGGTGCGGGAGCAGTTTCCCAATCGAGACGAGCGGGCGGATATCCAAATCGAGATCATCCACTATGCAACCTTCGTAGAGAAAGCGAGATTCATCGGCGACGAGGGTTGCGGCAAGGTGGATCTCATCTTATGGGCGATTCAGGAGGCCGAGTCGGAGATCCCTGCTCAGGCGGCGAGGTGGGTGTATTACCGGACAACGAATCCCTCGCGGCTCAATATCAGGCCGCCGCGGGTGAATGTGTTGGCCAATCTCCCTCTGGGATCCTTGCCGCCGGGGGTACGACACCGGCCCGTCGGATCTCATCCTCTCAAGGCGGGCCCTGATGCAGTGGCGGGCCATTGAAGGCCCAACATGGCTAGGCGATGGTGGTATGACTCCAATCCGAATCCATGCTTCCTTTCGCAATCGTTTGATTGCATTTTGTGGACGTGCGCTTCAATCACGAAAAACTCCGTTTCTACTTGATGGCAAATTATCTGATGGTGCGAGGAGGGCTCTCCCTCTGAATAAGGATTCGAATTCTGTGGATGTTGCTGCTTCTGAAGTTACCGATTCGGCGGTGCCAGGGTGTTCGGCGATCTCTCTACCGGCAGGCGGTCGTCCGACCGTTGTTGGGGAGACTGTGGAGCGAGTAGATCATCTGTCTAGACCTACTCTCTCCATGCCACTGGGTCCCTCCTTCAGAGGACCACTAGTAGAAAACAAGGCTTTGGTTGAGGCCTGGGTAAGGGCATTAATCTCGGTTCACTCACGAATCGGGACCAAAAGTTGCATCAGTCCCGGTACGTGAGGCCAGGGTGCCGCCCGGGCCTCGGGGGCCATTGGTCCCGGTTCGTCTGACCCCTTTGGCCTCGGTTCCATACACGAACCGGGACCAATGGGCCTCGCTCCTGGCCCAACACCTTTGGTCCCGGTTTGTGGCTGGAACAGGGACCAAAGGTTGCCCTTTAATCTCGGTTTGAGCCACAAACCGGGACTACATATAATCCTATATATACCCCCGCCCTGCCCGCGAGCAGAGCCACTACTCTATTTTTTTGCCGGTCATAGGAGAGGTTTGTGGTGCTCTAGCTCACCTACTATGCACATGAGGTGTTCGATGAAATCCCGGAGCCACACTTAAGCTTTCTCCTCTCGAAGCTCCTTGTCCAAGCTCCATTTTCCTCAAGATTTGTCTAGGTTTGACAGTCCGTCATGTCCCGTCCCCGTCCTCACCGCCATCGATCGCCCGCGCCGATCTCGTCGCCGGCACCACTACTAGGGAAAAGGCTAGCAGCAGCGCGGGTTTTAGGCCTATCAGCAGCGCGGGTACCCGCGCTACCAATAAGGCGCTAACGTATAGCAGTAGCGCTGGTCCACCCGCGCTACTGCTACACAAGTGTTGCAGCAGCGCGCTTAAAGGAACCTCGCTGCTGCTAATAGCTATAGCGCGCTTCCCCTGTGCGCGCTACTGCTACAACCGCGCTGCTGCTAACTTTTCTCCACTCGCTACTGCTAATTTTAGTAGTTTTTTTTTGTTTTTTTGGCATATTTGTTTTGTATTTGAATAGGCTTTATAGAAGAATCTTTAGCACATACAAATGTCATCATGATACACATACAAATGCCTGCGAGACCACAAATGTAATCATAGCATATACATACAAATAGTCTCGTCATAATCATCATCCAACACAAAGTGGTATCTTGTCATCATCTCGAAAATAGCGATACATGCAAGTCTCGAATACTTGCAACTACAACGTCATCCATCTAAACAAAGGTATATGCGAGAAGAGCTATCACTATGAGTGAGAGCGGAACTATGCAGTACATGAGATGGCGGTTACGAGTCCTCTCTCGCGCTAGCGTGAACCACAAGTAACTAGCTTCTCCTTCTTGTCTGCTTTTGAAGCCTTTATGGCTGGCGTCCAAGAACCCATTCACTTGCGCCTGACACTCATGCCACTCGTTGTACACCCCCGGAACCTTCCCTTTGTACACGACATAGTAGTTCCATCTCGCCATCAAGAAACTAGGTACCTGTTAGAGATGCATGTTTATGAAGAGGATGTACAATCATATATATGCAACAAAATATACTAGAGAACACCGAAAAAGAAAGGGTTAGCAACTAGATGCAACATACAGTACGCAAATTAATTAACTAGAGGTACGCAGGTCATCGTACGCAAACTAACAAAGTAGTGTTACGCAAGTTCGGCAGGGATCGTGGACATCACAAAGTTGCATCACTACAAATAGTATACAAGTTCAACCGACACATATCATCATCATCGGCATCATAAATCACTGGAAGTTCCATCCTTCCATATCATCGAGGATGGACCCTAGCTTCTTGAACGGCGTGAGGTCTAGACGTTGCATGCCTATGCGAGTTCGGACGTCAGCTCGCGATATAGGGCCGTGGTGGAACATCCCCTTCTCATCGACGACTTCTTTCATGATGATCGTCGCAATGTCGCTTTGGATGTGAAAGAAGTCATTTCTAAGTTTATAAGCCGCTTCTCCATGAGATCCTAGCCACTTGTGGATATGATCATCATTTCTGCTTCTCATGCGAAGCTTTTGGTGATCCCTGTTGAACTGATTCATGAGATGGAGGATGTACAATCCATCCTTCTTGCTTGGTTTTGGGACTTGGATGTAGGAGAAGTTAGTTTTATGCGCGAAACCCATCTTCTTGTTCCTTTGTTTCCTGATCTGCATGTGGCCACCTCTAAAGCTGAAGCCTTGGAGAGCATCATCTAGAATATTCATTATGTGGGTGTAGTCTTTTTTCTCGTAGTCTCTGGAAGGGTCAAAATACATGGCGTGGGAGACTTGCGGATAAAGAACGATAAGGACGGCGCGCCCATTGCTGCGGGGAAAAGACACCTCAAATTATTCCCCATAGAGAGAGAAAGAATGATTGGAATGTATGAAAGGGTTGTTCGAAACAGACTTACTTTGGATGATAAGGCACGAGGACAATTTCCTGGTCCTTATTCTGTACCATGAAGTTTTGGAGGTAGTCCCTAGCAGTTTCACGCTCAAAGTCGCTGAGACTCAAGAAAGACTCGTGCATGTAGTATGGATCCACCACACAGATTTGCAAGACTTCTCCACTGTTCATGACAGAGCTCATATGTAGCGCAAAAAGGCGGATGATTGTAAAATCGAGCCGCCTTGTCAGAAACATCTCAAAGATATGGTCAAACCGCAGGAAGAACACCTCCGCGGGCCGTGTCTCAACGTAGCACTTCCCCTCAGGCACACGATTCGCGTATGTCGGATATCCTGGATCCTTTGAGGCTAGTAGGCTTTTCTCAGTCGACAACACATGGTTGTGCAGTCTCCTGAGATCCCCTGATAGTGCCTCCAGTGGTTTCGGCGGTAGCATCGGCTCACCCGTGAGATGGAACATGGCCGCACCTTTCATGGGTACACGCTCTTCAGAATGCATCGTTTGGCTGCGATGTGCTCTGGTTTGTTTGGAGGCAGCTATCTTCCCCGATCTCTTTCTCTCCTTTTTCTTGGGCACACCTTCTAGACCCTTCCTTAACCCCTGCCCCAGTGTTCCCGGGCTAAGTACTGTACGACCCTCGTGCTGGGATAGTTAAGCCTGTGTTGAGGCGTCATCTTTAGGCGTGTCCTGTGAGGATTTCATGAAGAGAGACTTTTTGCAATCCCTGCTACGACCTTCCTGCCCGGGCATATCATCCATATCCTCATTAGCAAGCTGATAGCCCGATTCGTCATATGGTTGACTCATCAATTCTATGTCACAGTCACACGCGTTTGTATTGAGGAAACCCATAGGGTCGACCTCCGTCTCATCATCCATTCTCTGTTCTACAGGACAAATTGTTGGAAATATGCCCTAGAGGCAATAATAAATTGATTATTATTATATTTCGTTGTTCATGATAATCGTTTATTATCCATGCTAGAATTGTATTGATAGGAAACTCAGATACATGTGTGGATACATAGACAACACCATGTCCCTAGTAAGCCTCTAGTTGACTAGCTCGTTGATCAATAGATGGTCACGGTTTCCTGACCATGGACATTGGATGTTGTTGATAACGGGATCACATCATTAGGAGAATGATGTGATGGACAAGACCCAATCCTAAGCCTAGCACATGATCATGTAGTTCATACGCTAAAGCTTTTCTAATGTCAAGTATCATTTCCTTAGACCATGAGATTGTGCAACTCCCGGATACCGTAGGAGTGCTTTGGGTGTGCCAAACGTCACAACGTAACTGGGTGGCTATAAAGGTACACTACAGGTATCTCCGAAAGTGTCTGTTGGGTTGGCACGAATCGAGACTGGGATTTGTCACTCCGTGTAAACGGAGAGGTATCTCTGGGCCCACTCGGTAGGACATCATCATAATGTGCACAATGTGATCAAGGAGTTGATCACGGGATGATGTGTTACGTAACGAGTAAAGAGACTTGCCGGTAACGAGATTGAACCAGGTATCGGGATACCGACGATCGAATCTCGGGCAAGTATCATACCGCTAGACAAAGGGAATTGTATACGGGATTGATTAAGTCCTTGACATCGTGGTTCATCCGATGAGATCATCGTGGAGCATGTGGGAGCCAACATGGGTATCCAGATCCCGCTGTTGGTTATTGACCAGAGAACGTCTCGGTCATGTCTGCATGGTTCCCGAACCCGTAGGGTCTACACACTTAAGGTTCGATGACGCTAGGGTTATATGGAATAGATATACGTGGTTACCGAATGTTGTTCGGAGTCCCGGATGAGATCCCGGACGTCACGAGGAGTTCTGGAATGGTCCGGAGGTAAAGATTTATATATGGGAAGTCATCATACGGTCACCGGAATAATTCGGGGGGATGCCGGTATTGTACCGGGACCACCGAAGGGGTTCCGGGGGTCCACCGGGAGGGTCCACCTGCCCCGGAGGGCCCTATGGGCTGTATGTGGAGAGGGACCAGCCCCTTAGTGGGCTGGGCGCCTCCCCCCTAGGGCCCATGCGCCTAGGGTTTTGGGGGAACCCTAAAGGAGGGGCGCCCCCTTGCCTTGGGGGGCAAGGCAACCCCCTTGGCCGCCGCCCCCTCCTCAGATGGGATCTGAGGGGCCGGCCCCCCCTCTCCCTTGCCCCTATATATATGTCGGGGGTGGGAGGGCAGCCGGAACCAAGTCTTGGCACAGCCCTCCCCCTCTCCCAAGTCCTTCTCCTCTCCCGTGGTGCTTGGCGAAGCCCTGCAGGATTGCCACGCTCCTCCACCACCACCACGCCGTTGTGCTGCTGCTAGATGGAGTCTTCCCCAACCTCTCCTTCTCCCCTTGCTGGATCAAGGCGTAGGAGACGTCACCGGGCTGTACGTGTGTTGAACACGGAGGTGCCGTCCGTTCGGCACTAGGATCATCGGTGATTTGGATCACGACGAGTACGACTCCATCAACCCCGTTCACTTGAACGCTTCCGCTTAGCGATCTACAAGGGTATGTAGATGCACTCTCCTTCCCCTCGTTGCTGGTTTCTCCATAGATAGATCTTGGTGATATGTAGGAAAATTTTGAATTTCTGCTACGTTCCCCAACAGTGGCATCATGAGCTAGGTCTATTGCGTAGATTCTATGCACGAGTAGAACACAAAGTAGTTGTGGGCGTTGATTTTGTTCAATATTCTTACCGTTACTAGTCCAATCTTGATTCGGCGGCATTGTGGGATGAAGCGGCCCGGACCGACCTTACACGTACCTTTACGTGAGACTGGTTCCACCGACTGACATGCACTAGTTGCATAAGGTGGCTAGCGGGTGTCTGTCTCTCCCACTTTAGTCGGATCGGATTCGATGAAAAGGGTCCTTATGAAGGGTAAATAGCAATTGGCATATCACGTTGTGGTTTTTGCGTAGGTAAGAAACGTTCTTGCTAGAAACCCATAGCAGCCACGTAAAACATGCAAACAACAATTAGAGGACGTCTAACTTGTTTTTGCAAGGTATGCTATGTGATGTGATATGGCCAAGAAAAATGTGATGAATGATATGTGATGTATGAGATTGGTCATGTTCTTGTAATAGGAATCACGACCTGCATGTCGATGAGTATGACAACCGGCAGGAGCCATAGGAGTTGTCTTAATTTATTTATGACCTGCGTGTCAACATAAACGTCATGTAATTACTTTACTTTATTGCTAACCGTTAGCTGTAGTAGTAGAAGTAATAGTTGGCGAGACAACTTCAAGAAGACACGATGATGGAGATCATGGTGTCATGCCGGTGACAACGGTGATCATGGAGCCCCGAAGATGGAGATCAAGAGGAGCAAAATGATATTGGCCATATCATGTCACTATATGATTGCATGTGATGTTTATCATGTTTTACATCTTATTTGCTTAGAACGACGCTAGCTTAAATAATATGATCCCTCACTAAAATTTCAAGAAAGGTGTTCCCCCTAACTGTGCACCGTTGGGAAGGTTCGTTGTTTCGAAGCACCACGTGATGATCGGGTGTGATAGATTCTTACGTTCGAATACAACGGGTGTTGACGAGCCTAGCATGTACAGACATGGCCTCGGAACACATGCAAAACACTTAGGTTGACTTGACGAGCCTAGCATGTAGAGACATGGCCTCGGAACACAAGAGACCGAAAGGTCGAGCATGAGTCGTATAGAAGATACGATCAACATGAAGATGTTCACCGATGTTGACTAGTCCGTCTCACGTGATGATCGGACACGGCCTAGTTGACTCGGATCATGTAATCACTTAGATAACTAGAGGGATGTCTATCTGAGTGGGAGTTCATAAGATGAACTTAATTATCCTGAACATAGTCAAAAGGTCTTCGCAAATTATGTCGTAGCTCGCGCTTCAGTTCTACTGTTTAGATATGTTCCTAGAGAAAATTTAGTTGAAAGTTGATAGTAGCAATTATGCGGACTAGGTCCATAAACTGAGGATTGTCCTCATTGCTTCATAGAAGGCTTATGTCCTTAATGCACCGCTCAGTGTGCTGAACCTCGAACGTTGTCTGTGGATGTTGCGAACATCTGACATACACATTTTGATAACTACGTGATAGTTCAGTTAAACGGTTTAGAGTTGAGGCACCGAAGACGTTTTGAAACGTCGCGAAACATATGAGATGTTTCGAGGGCTGAAATTGGGATTTCAGGCTCGTGCCCACGTCAAGAGGTATAAGACCTCCGACGATTTTCTTAGCCTGCAAACTAAGGGAGAAAAGCTCAATTTTTGAGCTTGTGCTCAGATTGTTTGAGTACAACAATCATTTGAATCGAGTGGGAGTTGATCTTCCAGATGAGATATTGATGTTTCTCCGAAGTCATTACCACCAAGCTGCTAGAGCTTCGTGATGAACTATAATATATCGGGGACATATATGATGATCCTTGAAATATTCGCGATGTTTGACACCGCGAAAGTAGAAATCAAGAAGGAGCATCAATTGTTGATGGTTGGTGAAACCACTAGTTTCAAGAAGGGCAAGGGCAAGAAGGGATACTTCATGAAACGGCAAATCAGCTGCTGCTCTAGTGAAGAAACCCAAGGTTGAACCCAAACCCGAGACTAAGTGCTTCGGTAATAAGGGGAACAACCACTGGAGCAGAATTACCCTAGATACTTGGTAGATGAGAAGGCTGGCAAGGTCGATAGAATTATATTTGATATACATTGTGTTAATATGTACTTTACTAGTACTCCTAGTAGCACCATGGTATTGGATACCGGTTCGGTTGCTAAGTGTTGGTAAACTCGAAATAAAAGGCTGCGGAGTAAACGGAGACTGGCTAAAGGTGAGCTGGCGATATGTGTTGGAAGTTTTTCCAAGCTTCAAGCATCGCACGCTCCCTCTACCATCGAGATTGGTGTTTGCGTTGAGCATAGACATGATTGGATTATGTCTATCGCAATACGGTTATTCATTTAAGGAGAATAAAGGTTACTCTGTTTATTTGAATAATACCTTCAATGGTCTTGCACCTAAAATGAATGGTTTATTGAATCTCGATCGTAGTGATACACATGTTCATGCCAAAAGATATAAGATAGTAATGATAGTACCACCTACTTGTGGCACTGCCATGTAAGTCATATCGGTATAAAATGCATGAAGAAGCTCCATGTTGATGGATCTTTGGGCTCACTCGTTTTTGAAAAGTTTGAGACATGCGAACCATGTCTATTGGTGTATATGCATGAAGAAACTCCATGCAAATGGAACGTTTGGACTCACTTGATTTTGAATCACTTGAGACATGCAAATCATACCACATGGGAAAGATGACTAAAAGCCTCGTTTTCAGTAAAATGGAACTAGAAAGCAACTTGTTAGAAGTAATACATTTTGATGTGTGCAGTCCAATGAGTGCTGAGGCGTGTAGTGGATATCGTTATGTTCTTACTTCACAGATGATTTGAGTAGATGTTGAGTATATTTACTTGATGAATCACGAGTCTGAATTATTGAAAGATTCAAGTAATTTCAGGGTGAAGTTGAAAGATCGTCGTGACAAGAGGATAAAATATCTATGATATGATCATAGAGATGAATATCTGAATTACGAGTTTGGCACAGAATTAAGACATTGTGGAAATTGTTTCACAACTAATACAGCCTGGAACACCATAGTGTGATGGTGTGTCCGAACATCATAACTGCACCCTATTGGATATGATGCATACCATGATGTCTCTTATCGAATTACCATGATAGTTTATGGGTTAGGCATTAGAGACAACCACATTCACTTTAAATAGGGCACCACGTAATTCCGATGAGATGACACCGTATGAACTATGGTTTAGAGAAACCTAAGCTGTCATTTCTTAAAAGTTTGGAGCTGCGACGCTTATGTGAAAAAGTTTCAGGCTGATAAGCTCGAACCCAAAGCGGATAAATGCATCTTCATAGGACACCCAAAATAGTTGGGTGTACCTCCTGTCTCAGATCCGAAAGCAATAAGGGATTGTTTCTAGAATTGGGTCCTTTCTCGAGGAAAAGTTTCTCTCGAAAGAATTGAGTGGGAGGATGATGGAGACTTGATGAGGTTATTGAACCGTCTCTTCAACTAGTGTGTGGCAGGGCACAGGGAGTTGTTCCTGTGGCACCTACACCAATTGAAGTGGAAGCTTATGATAGTGATCATGAAACTTCAGATCAAGTCACTACCAAACCTCATGGGATGACAAGGATGCGTACTACTTCAGAGTGGTACGTAATCCTGTCTTGGAAGTCATGTTGCTAGACAACAATGAACCTACGAGCTATGGAGAAGCGATGGTGGGCCTAGATTCCAAGATGGCTCGAGGCCATATAATCCGAGAGAGGATCCATATATGAAAACAAAGTGTATACTTTGGAAGAACTACTTGATGGTCGTAAGGCTGTTAGGTACATATGGATTTTAAAAGGAAGACGGACAATGATGGTAAGTATCACCATTAACAAAGCTCGACTTGTCGTTAAGATGTTTTCCGACAAGTTCAAGGAGTTGACTACAATGAGACTTTCTCACTCGTAGCGATGCTAAGAGTCTGTTGGAATTATATTAGTGATTACTACATTATTTATGAAATCTTGCAGATAGGATATCAAAACATTGTTTCCTCGACGTTTTTCTTTAGGAAAGGTTGTATGTGATACAACCGGAAGGTTTTGTCAATCCTGAAAGATGCTAACAAGTATGCAAAGCTCCAGCAATCCTTCTAAGGACTGGGGTAAGCATCTCGGAGTTGGAATGTATGCTTTGATTTGATGATCAAAGATTTTGGGTGTATACTAAATTTATGAGAAACTTGTATTTCCAAAGAAGTGAGTGGGAGCACTATAGAATTTCTGATGAATATATGTTGTTGACATATTGTTGATCAGAAATGACATACAATTTCTGGAAAGCATATAGGGTTATTTGGAAAGTGTTTTTCAATGGAAAGCCTGGATTAAGCTACTTGAACATTGAGCATCAAGATCTATAAGGATAGATCAAAACGCTTAATGGTACTTTCAAATGAGGACATACCTTGACATGATCTTGAAGGTGTTCAAGATGGATCAGCCAAAGAAGGAGTTCTTACCTGAGTTGTAATGTATGAAGTTAAGACTTAAAGCTCGACCACGACAGAAGAAAGAGGAAGGACGAAGGTCGTCCCCTATGCTTTTGTCATAGGCTCTATACGGTATGCCATGCTGAGTACCGCACCTGATGTGTGCCTTGCCACATATCTGGCAAGAGGGTACAAAGATAATCTAGGAGTAGATCACCAGATAGCGGTCTAAATTATCCTTAGAGGAATAAGGATATGTTTCTCGGTTATGGAGGTGATAAAGAGTTCGACGTAGAGAGTTACGTCGATGCAAGCTTAACACCTATCCGGATAGCTCTGAGTAGAGATACCGGATACGTATAATGGAGAAACAATTTAGAATAGCTCCAAGTAGAACAGTTATTTGAAATGGCTCCAAATGTAGCATAGTAGTTGCATCTACAAGATGACATAGAAATTTGCGAAGTACATACGAATCTGAATGTTGCAGACCCGTTGACTACAACCTCTCTCACAAGCATAACATGATCAAACCCAGAACTCTTTTTGGGTGTTAGTCACATGGGGATGTGACCTTGAGTGTTAATCACATATCGATGTGAACTGGATTATTGACTCTAGTGCAAGTGGGAGACTGTTGGAAATATGCCCTAGAGGCAATAATAAATTGATTATTATTATATTTCCTTGTTCATGATAATCGTTTATTATCCATGCTAGAATTGTATTGATAGGAAACTCAGATACATGTGTGGATACATAGACAACACCATGTCCCTAGTAAGCCTCTAGTTGACTAGCTCGTTGATCAATAGATGGTCACGGTTTCCTGACCATGGACATTGGATGTCGTTGATAACGGGATCACATCATTAGGAGAATGATGTGATGGACAAGACCCAATCCTAAGCCTAGCACAAGATCATGTAGTTCATACGCTAAAGCTTTTCTAATGTCAAGTATCATTTCCTTAGACCATGAGATTGTGCAACTCCCGGATACCGTAGGAGTGCTTTGGGTGTGCCAAACGTCACAACGTAACTGGGTGGCTATAAAGGTACACTACAGGTATCTCCGAAAGTGTCTGTTGGGTTGGCACGAATCGAGACTGGGATTTGTCACTCCGTGTAAACGGAGAGGTATCTCTGGGCCCACTCGGTAGGACATCATCATAATGTGCACAATGTGATCAAGGAGTTGATCACAGGATGATGTGTTACGTAACGAGTAAAGAGACTTGCCGGTAACGAGATTGAACCAGGTATCGGGATACCGACGATCGAATCTCGGGAAAGTATCATACCGCTAGACAAAGGGAATTGTATACGGGATTGATTAAGTCCTTGACATCGTGGTTCATCCGATGAGATCGTCATGGAGCATGTGGGAGCCAACATGGGTATCCAGATCCCGCTGTTGGTTATTGACCGGAGAACGTCTCGGTCATGTCTGCATGGTTCCCGAACCCGTAGGGTCTACACACTTAAGGTTCGATGACGCTAGGGTTATAGGGAATAGATATACGTGGTTACCGAATGTTGTTCGGAGTCCCGGATGAGGACGTCACGAGGAGTTCCGGAATGGTCCGGAGGTAAAGATTTATATATGGGAAGTCATCATACGGTCACCGGAATAATTCGGGGGGATGCCGGTATTGTACCGGGACCATCGAAGGGGTTCCGAGGGTCCACCGGGAGGGTCCACCTGCCCCGGAGGGCCCTATGGGCTGTATGTGGAGAGGGACCAGCCCCTTAGTGGGCTGGGCGCCTCCCCCCGTAGGGCCCATGCGCCTAGGGTTTTGGGGGAACCCTAAAGGAGGGGCGCCCCCTTGCCTTGGGGGGCAAGGCAACCCCCCTGGCCGCCGCCCCCTCCTCAGATGGGATCTGAGGGGGCCGGAACCAAGTCTTGGCACAACCCTCCCCCTCTCCCAAGTCCTTCTCCTCCCCCGTGGTGCTTGGCGAAGCCCTGCAGGATTGCCACGCTCCTCCACCACCACCACGCCGTTGTGCTGCTGCTGGATGGAGTCTTCCCCAACCTCTTCTTCTCCCCTTGCTGGATCAAGGCGTAGGAGACGTCACCGGGCTGTACATGTGTTGAACACAGAGGTGCCGTCCGTTCGGCACTAGGATCATCGGTGATTTGGGTCACGATGAGTACGACTCCATCAACCCCGTTCACTTGAACGCTTCCGCTTAGCGATCTACAAGGGTATGTAGATGCACTCTCCTTCCCCTCATTGCTGGTTTCTCCATAGATAGATCTTGGTGATACGTAGGAAAATTTTGAATTTCTGCTACGTTCCCCAACACAAATTACATCAGCCAGCACTATTGCACCCCCTTCATCATGTCGTCCGCCACTCTCACCTGGCACTACAGGAGCTGGTAATTGCGTAGGCGGGGTGGTGGTCTCCGCACATGCTTGTTGATGTGTGGTTATTGGTGTGCTCTCGGCCGGCTCCAGACGAATAAGATTCTTCGGCCATAGCAGCACCCAACCCTTGCAGCTTCCACTCTGCGGCGGGGTCTCGTTGTCCGCTCCCACATGCTGTACTGGAGGAGGCAAATCCTCGTGCCCCGATTTCACACTGGACAAGCTAACCCTGAAGTGCCCAGTAGGGATTGGCTGGTTGTGGAACGTGGGTTGCAAGGGGTCCATTATCATCCCCTTTCCCACGTCCACCTTCTGGCCTTTGATCAAGTAGAGTATGGTGCACGGGGTTTCTTTCGCCTGCAAACACATATGTCTGTGGCGTAAAACATCCGAAAGGCAACAAAAATGGAATATTATATATATATATGTTGGTGCGACATGTAATTACCGTGACGTCATCGAGCTCAACCAAAGACAAAGGCCCACCAAGTGCGCCAGAGACTGAGGACGGGCTGCTATGAGCGGGAGCGGCTGCGAGAGGAGGCCCAGTTGCGTGAGCAAGTGATGGTGCGATGGTGTTGTTGTTCATGGAGTTGCTCCCGACGAAACTGGGCAACGGGAAATCATGTACCGTCTTGTCTGGATTTTCCTTCGTCCAGTTGATGATAACTGGAACCAAGTTAGTAGCAAAATCATTTCTGCAGGCAGTTACAGCTGCATTGACTGCCTGCTGTAGCAACTCATATTTGTCCTCGGCTGCTGTTTTCGCGTCCTCAGCTGCTTTTTTCTCGACCGCAAGCTTCACCTTCGCGTCGATGTCCGCCTGACTAAACTTCTTTTTCTGCTTCTTGGCCTCCGGGCCCTCGTTATAAAACACCTTCCACGTGGCGCCATTGTTGGGGAACGTAGTAATTTTAAAAAATTTCCTACGCACACGCAAGATCATGGTGATGCATAGCAATGAGAGGGGAGAGTGTTGTCTACGTACCCTCGTAGACCGAAGCGGAAGCGTTGACGCAACGTAGAGGAAGTAGTCGTACGTCTTCCCGATCCGACCGATCCAAGCACCGTTACTCCGGCACCTCCGAGTTCTTAGCACACGTACAGCTCGATGACGCTCCCCGGGCTCCGATCCAGCAAAGCTTCGGGGATGAGTTCCGTCAGCACGACGGCGTGGTGACGATCTTGATGTTCTACCGTCGCAGGGCTTCGCCTAAGCACTACAACAATATGACCGAGGTGGAATATGGTGGAAGGGGGCACCGCACACGGCTAAGGAACGATCACAATGATCAACTTATGTGTTCTAGGGTGCCCCCTGCCCCCGTATATAAAGGAGGGAGGGGGATGTCGGGGAACGCAGTAATTTCAAAAAAATTCCTACGCACACGCAAGATCATGGTGATGCATAGCAACGAGAGGGGAGAGTGTTGTCTACGTACCCTTCGTAGACTGCAACGGAAGCATTGACGCAACGTAGAGGAAGTAGTCGTACGTCTTCCCGATCCGACCGATCCAAGCACCGTTACTCCGGCACCTCCGAGTTCTTGGCACACGTTCAGCTCGATGACGATCCCCGGGCTCCGATCCAGCAAAGCGTCGGGGATGAGTTCCGTCAGCACAACGGCGTGGTGACGATGATGATGTTCTACCGACGCAGGGCTTCGCCTAAGCACTACAACGATATGATCGAGGTGGAATATGGTGGCAGGGGGCACCGCACACGGCTAAGGAACGATCACGTGGATCAACTTGTGTGTCTAGAGGTGCCCCCTTGCCCCCGTATATAAAGGATCCAAAAGGGGGGGTGCGGCCGGCCCTATGGTGGCGCGCAGGAGGAGTCCTACTCCTACCGGGAGTAGGACTCCCCCCCCAAACCTTGTCCAACTAGGAGAGGTGGAGGGAGCATAGGAAAGGGGGGGCGCCGCCCCTCCCTCCTTGTCCAATTCGGACTAGGGGGAGAGGGGGCGCGCAGCCTGCCCTGGTAGCCCCTTCCTCTTCTCCACATTAGGCCCATGTGGCCCATTAACCCCCCCGGGGGGTTCCGGTAACCCCCCCGGTGCTCCGGTGTTATCCGATACTTCTCCGGAACCCTTCCGGTGTCCGAATATAGTCATCCAATATATCAATCTTTATGTCTCGACCATTTCGAGACTCCTCGTCATGTCCGTAATCACATCCGGGACTCCGAACTAACTTCGGTACATCAAAATGCATAAACTCATAATAACTGTCATCGTAACTGCGGACCCTACGGTTCGAGAACTATGTAGACATGACTGAGACAAATCTCCGGTCAATAACCAATAGCGGGGCCTGGATGCCCATATTGGCTCCTACATATTCTATGAAGATCTTTATCGGTCAGACCACATAACAACATACGTTGTTCCCTTTGTCATCGGTATGTTACTTGCCCGAGATTCGATCGTCGGTATCCAATACCTAGTTCAATCTCGTTACCGGCAAGTCTGTTTACTCATTCTATAATACATCATCTCGCAACTAACTCATTAGCTGCAATGCTTTCAAGTCTTAAGTGATGTGCATTACCGAGAGGGCCCAGAGATACCTCTTCGACAATCGGAGTGACAAATCCTAATCTCGAAATACGCCAACCCAACATGTACCTTCGGAGACACCTGTAGAGCTCCTTTATAATCACCCAGTTACGTTGTGACGTTTGGTAGAACACAAAGTGTTCCTCCGGCAAACGGGAGTTGCATAATCTCATAGTCATAGGAACGTGTATAAGTCATGAAGAAAGCAATAGCAACATACTAAACGATCGGGTGCTAAGCTAATGGAATGGGTCATGTCAATCAGATCATTCACCTAATGATGTGATCCCGTTAATCAAATAACAACTCTTTGTCCGTGGTTAGGAAACATACCATCTTTGATTAACGAGCTAGTCAAGTAGAGGCATACTAGTGACACTCTGTTCGTCTATGTATTCACACATGTATTATGTTTCCGATTAATACAATTCTAGCATGAATAATAAACATTTATCATGATATAAGGAAATAAATAATAACTTTATTATTGCCTCTAGGGCATATTTCCTTCAGGGGAGGTGCGGCCGGCCCCAAGGGGTGCGCCTGGAGGAGTCCTACTCCTACCGGGAGTAGGACTCCCCCCTCTTTTGCCTTGTTGGAATAGGAAAGGGAGAATGAGAAGAGGAAAGGGGGGCGCCGCTCCCCCTTCCTTGTCCTATTCGGACTAGGGGGGAGGGGGCATGCGGCCTGCCCTGGCCGGCCCCTCTCTTCTCCCTTATGGCCCATGAAGGCCCATTAATCCCCCGGGGGGGTTCCGGTAACCCCCCGGTACTCCGGTAAAATGCTGATTTCACCCGGAACGATTCCGATGTCCAAATATAGGCTTCCAATATATCGATCTTTATGTCTCGACCATTTCGAGACTCCTCGTCATGTCCGTGATCACATCCGGGACTCCAAACTAACTTCGGTACATCAAAATGCATAAACTCATAATAACTGTCATCGTAACGTTAAGCGTGCGGACCCTACGGTTCGAGAACAATGTAGACATGACCGAGACACGTCTCCGGTCAATAACCAATAGCGGGACCTGGATGCCCATATTGGCTCCTACATATTCTACAAAGATCTTTATCGGTCAGACCGCATAACAACATACGTTGTTCCCGTTGTCATCGGTATGTTACTTGCCCGAGATTCGATCGTCGGTATCCAATACCTAGTTCAATCTCGTTACCGGCAAGTCTCTTTACTCGTTCCGTAATACATCATCTCGCAACTAACTCATTAGTTGTAATGCTTGCAAGGCTTATGTGATGTGCATTACCGAGAGGGCCCAAAGATACCTCTCCGACAATCGGAGTGACAAATCCTAATCTCGAAATACGCCAACCCAACATGTACCTTTGGAGACACCTGTAGAGATCCTTTATAATCACCCAGTTACGTTGTGTCGTTTGGTAGCACACAAAGTGTTCCTCCGGTAAACGGGAGTTGCATAATCTCATAGTCATAGGAACATGTATAAGTCATGAAGAAAGCAATAGCAACATACTTAACGATCGGGTGCTAAGCTAATGGAATGGGTCGTGTCAATCAGATCATTCACCTAATGATGTGATCCCGTTAATCAAATAACAACTCTTTGTCCGTGGTTAGGAAACATAACCATCTTTGATTAACGAGCTAGTCAAGTAGAGGCATACTAGTGACACTTTGTTCGTCTATGTATTCACACATGTATTATGTTTCCGGTTAATACAATTCTAGCATGAATAATAAACATTTATCATGATATAAGGAAATAAATAATAACTTTATTATTGCCTCTAGGGCATATTTCCTTCAGTCTCCCACTTGCACTAGAGTCAATAATCTAGATCACATCACCATGTGATTAACATCGATAGTTCACATCATCATGTGATTAACACCCATAGTTCACATCGCCATGTGACCAACACCCAAAGGGTTTACTAGATTCAGTAATTTAGTTCACATCGCTATGTGATTAACACCCAAAGAGTACTAAGGTGTGATCATGTTTTGCTTGTGAGAGAATCTTAGTCAACGGGTCAGCCACATTCAGATCCGCGTGTATTTTGCAAATTTCTATGTCAACAATGCTCTACATGGAGCTACTCTAGCTAATTGCTCCCACTTTCAATATGTATCTAGACCGAGACTTAGAGTCATCTAGATTAGTGTCAAAACTTGCTTCGGCGTAACCCTTTACGACGAACCTTTTTGTCACGTCCATAATCGAGAAACATATCCTTATTTCACAAAGGACAATTCTGACCGCTGTCCAGTGATCTACTCCTAGATCACTATTGTACTCCCTTGCCAAATCAGTGCAGGGTATACAATAGATCTGGTACACAGCATGACATATTTTATAGAACCTATGGCCAAGGCATAGGGAATGACTTTCATTCTCTTTCTATCTTCTGCCGTGGTCAGGCTTTGAGTCTTACTCAACTTCACACCTTGTAATACAGGCATGAACTCTTTTCTTTGACTGCTCCATTTTGAACTACTTCAAAATCTTGTAAAGGTATGTACTCATTGAAAAAACTTATCAAGCGTCTTGATCTATCTCTATAGATTTTGAAGCTCAATATGTAAGCAGCTTCACCGAAGTCTTTCTTTGAAAAACTCCTTTCAAACACTCCTTTATGCTTTGTAGAATAATTCTACATTATTTCTGATCAACAATATGTCATTCACATATACTTATCAGAAATGCTGTAGTGCTCCCACTCACTTTCTTGTAAATACAGGCTTCACCGCAAGTCTGTATAAAACTATATGCTTTGATCAACTTATGAAAGCGTGTATTCCAACTCTGAGATGCTTGCACCAGTCCATAGATGGATCGCTGAAGCTTGCATATTTTGTTAACACCTTTAGGATTGACAAAACCTTCTGGTTACATCATATACAACTCTTCTTTAATGAATCCATTAAGGAATGCAGTTTTGTTTATCTATTTGCCAGATTTCATAAAATGTGGCAATTGCTAACATGATTCGGACAGACTTAAGCATAGATACGAGTGAGAAACTCTCATCGTTGTCAACACCTTGAATTTGTCGAAAACCTTTTGCGACAATTCTAGCTTTGTAGATAGTAACACTACTATCAGCGTCTGTCTTCCTCTTGAAGATCCATTTAATCTCAATGGCTTGCCGATCAGCGGACAAGTCAATCAAAGTCCATACTTTGTTCTCATACATGGATCTCATCTCAGATTTCATGGCCTCAAGCCATTTCGCGGAATCTGGGCTCATCATCGCTTCCTCATAGTTCGCAAGTTCGTCATCGTCTAGTAACATGACTTCCAGAGCAGGTTTACCGTACCACTCTGGTGCGGATCTCACTCTGGTTTACCTATGAGATTCGGTAGTAACTTGATCTGAAGTTAGATGATCATCATCATTAGCTTCCTCACTAATTGGTTGTCACAGGAACAGATTTCTGTGATGAACTATTTTCCAATAAGGGAGAAGGTACAATTACCTCATCAAGTTCTACTTTCCTCCCACTCACTTCTTTCGAGAGAAACTCCTTCTCCAGAAAGTTTCCGAATTTAGCAACAAAAGTCTTGCCTTCGGATCTGTGATAGAAGGTGTACCCAACAGTAACTTTTGGGTATCCTATGAAGACACACTTTTCCGATTTGGGTTTGAGCTTATCAGGATGAAACTTTTTCACATAAGCATTGCAACCCCAAACTTTGAGAAATGACAACTTTGGTTTCTTGCCAAAACAAAGTTCATATGGTGTCGTCTCAACAGATTTAGATGGTGCCCTTTTAACGTGAATGTAGCTGTATCTAATGCATAACCCCAAAACGATAGTGGTAGATCGGTAAGAGACATCATAGATTGCACTATATCCAATAAAGTACGGTTATGACGTTTGGACACACCATTATGCTGTGGTGTTCCATGTGGCATGAGTTTGTGAAACTATTCCACATTGTTTTAATTGAGACCAAACTCGTAACTCAAATATTTGTCTCCGCGATCAGATCGTAGAAACTTTATTTTCTTGTCACGATGATTTTCCACTTCACTCTGAAATTCTCTGAACTTTTCAAATGTTTCAGACTTATGTTTCATCAAGTAGATATACCCATATCTGCTCAAATCATCTGTGAAGTTTAGAAAATAACGATACTTGCCGTGAGCCTTAACACTCATCGGACCGCAGACATCAGTATGTATTATTTCCAATAAGTCAGTTGCTCGCTCCGGAGAACGGAGTCTTAGTCATCTTGCCCATGAGGCATGGTTCGCAAGCATCAAGTGATTCATAATCAAGTGATTCCAAAATCCCATCAGCATGGAGTTTCTTTATGCGCTTTACACCAATATGACCTAAACAGCAGTGCCACAAATAAGTTGCACTATCATTATTAACTTTGCATCTTTTGGTTTCAATATTATTATTATGTGTATCACTACGATCGAGATCCAACGAACTATTTTCATTGGGTGTATGACCATCGAAGGTTTTATTCATGTAAACAGAACAACAATTATTCTCTGACTTTAATGAATAACCGTATTGCAATAAACATGATCAAATCATATTCATGCTCAACGCAAAAACCAAATAACACTTATTTAGGTTCAACACTAATCCCGAAAGTATAGGGGAGTGTGCGATGATGATCATATCAATCTTGGAACTACTTCCAACACACATCGTCACTTCACCCTTAACTAGTCTCTGTTTATTCTGCAACTCCTGTTTCGAGTTACTACTCTTAGCAACTGATCCAGTATCAAATACTGAGGGGTTGCTATAAACACTAGTAAAGTACACATCAATAACATGTATATCAAATATACTTTTGTTCACTTTGCCATCCTTCTTATCCGCCAAATACTTGGGGCAGTTCTGTTTCCAGTGACCAGTCCCTTTGCAGTAGAAGCACTTAGTCTCAGGCTTAGGACCAGACTTGGGCTTCTTCACTTGAGCAACAGCTTGCTTGCTGTTCTTCTTGAAGTTCCCCTTCTTCCCTTTGCCCTTTTATTGAAACTAGTGGTCTTGTCTACCATCAACACTTGATGCTCTTTCTTGATTTCTACCTTCATCGATTTCATCATCATGAAAAGCTCGGGAGTCGGTTTCGTCATCCCTTGCATACTATAGTTCATCACGAAGTTCTACTAACTTAGTGATGGTGACTAGAGAATTCTGTCAATCACTATCTTATCTGGAAGATTAACTCCCACTTGATTCAAGCAATTGTAGTACCCAGACAATCTGAGCACATGCTCACTAGTTGAGCGATTCTCCTCCATCTTTTAGCTATAGAACTTGTTGGAGACTTCATATTTCTCAACTCGGGTATTTGCTTGAAATATTAACTTCAACTCCTGGAACATCTCATATGGTCCATGACGTTCAAAACGTCTTTGAAGTCCCGATTCTAAGCCGTTAAGTATGGTGCACTAAACTATCAAGTAGTCATCATATTGAGCTAGCCAAACGTTCGTAACGTCTGCATCTACTCCTGCAATAGGTCTGTCACCTAGCGGCGCATCAAGGACATAATTCTTCTGTGCAGCAATGAGGATAAACCTCAGATCAGGGATCCAATCCGCATCATTGCTACTAACATTTTTCAACACAATTTTCTCTAGGAACATATCAAAATAAACACAGGGAAGCAACAACGCGAGCTATTGATCTACAACATAATTTGCAAAATACTACCAGGACTAAGTTCATGAAAAATTTAAGTTCAATTAATCATATTACTTAAGAACTCCCACTTAGATAGACATCCCTCTAATCCTCTAAGTGATTACGTGATCCAAATCAACTAAACCATGTCCGATCATCACGTGAGATGGAGTAGTTTCATTGGTGAACATCACTATGTTGATCATATCTACTATATGATTCACGCTCGACCTTTCAGGGTCCGTGTTCCGAGGCCATATCTGTATATGCTTGGCTCGTCAAGTATAACCTGAGTATTCCGCGTGTGCAACTGTTTTGCACCCGTTGTATTTGAACGTAGAGCCTATCACACCCGATCATCACGTGGTGTCTCAGCACGAAGAACTTTCGCAACGGTGCATACTCAGGGAGATCACTTCTTGATAATTTAGTGAGAGATCATCTTATAATGCTACCGTCAATCAAAGCAAGATAAGATGCATAAAAGATAAACATCACATGCAATCAATATAAGTGATATGATATGGCCAGCATCATCTTGTGCCTATGATCTCCATCTCCGAAGCACCGTCATGATCACCATCGTCACCGGCGCGACACCTTGATCTCCATCGTAGCATCGTTGTCGTCTCGCCAATCTTATGCTTCCACGACTATCGCTACCGCTTAGTGATAAAGTAAAGCATTACAGCGCGATTGCATTGCATACAATAAAGCGACAACCATATGGCTCCTGCCAGTTGCCGATAACTCGGTTACAAAACATGATCATCTCATACAATAAAATTTAGCATCATGTCTTGACCATATCACATCACAACATGCCCTGCAAAAACAAGTTAGACGTCCTCTACTTTGTTGTTGCAAGTTTTACGTGGCTGCTACGGACTTAAGTAAGAACCAATCTCACCTACGCATCAAAACCACAACGATAGTTTGTCAATTTGACTCCGTTTTAACCTTCGCAAGGACTGGGCGTAGCCACACTTGGTTCAACTAAAGTTGGAGAAACAGTCACCCGCAAGCCACCTTTGTGCAAGGCACGTCGGGAGAACCGGTCTCGCGTAAGCGTACGCGTAATGTCGGTCCGGGCCGTTTCATCCAACAATACCGCCGAACCAAAGTATGACATGCTGGTAGGCAGTATGACTTATATCGCCCACAACTCACTTGTGTTCTACTCGTGCATATAACATCAAACCATAAAACCTAGGCTCGGATGCCACTGTCGGGGAACGCAGTAATTTCAAAAAATTTCCTACGCACACGCAAGATCATGGTGATGCATAGCAACGAGAGGGGAGAGTGTTGTCTACGTACCCTTCGTAGACTGCAACGGAAGCGTCGATGCAACGTAGAGGAAGTAGTCGTACGTCTTCCCGATCCGACCGATCCAAGCACCGTTACTCCGGCACCTCCGAGTTCTTGGCACACGTTCAACTCGATGACGATCCCCGGGCTCCGATCCAGCAAAGCGTCGGGGATGAGTTCCGTCAGCACAACGACGTGGTGACGATGATGATGTTCTACCGACGCAGGGCTTCGCCTAAGCACTACAACGATATGATCGAGGTGGAATATGGTGGCAGGGGGCACCGCACACGGCTAAGGAACGATCATGTGGATCAACTTTTGTGTCTAGAGGTGTCCCCTTGCCCCCGTTTATAAAGGATCCAAAAGGGGGGGGGTGCGGCCGGCCCTATGGTGGCGCGCAGGAGGAGTCCTACTCCTACCGGGAGTAGGACTCCCCCCCCCAAACCATGTCCAACTAGGAGAGGTGGAGGGAGAATAGGAAAGGGGGGTGGCGCCGCCCCTCCCGCCTTGTCCAATTCGGACTAGGGGGAGAGGGGGCGCGCGACCTGCCCTGGCAGCCCCTTCCGCTTCTCCACATTAGGCCCATGAGGCCCATTAACCCCCCGGGGGGTTCCGGTAACCCCCCCGGTGCTCCGGTTTTATCCGATACTTCTCCGGAACCCTTCCGGTCTCCGAATATAGTCATACAATATATCAATCTTTATGTCTCGACCATTTCGAGACTCTTCTTCATGTCCGTGATCACATTCGGGACTCCGAACTAACTTCGGTACATCAAAATGCATAAACTCATAATAACTGTCACCGTAACGTTAAGCGTGCGGACCCTACGGTTCGAGAACAATGTAGACATGACTGAGACAAATCTCCGGTCAATAACCAATAGCGGGACCTGGATGCCCATATTGGCTCCTACATATTCTATGAAGATCTTTATCGGTCAGACCGCATAACAACATACGTTGTTCCCTTTGTCATCGGTATGTTACTTGCCCGAGATTCGATCGTCGGTATCCAATACCTAGTTCAATCTCGTTACTGGCAAGTCTCGTTACTCGTTCTATAATACATCATCTCGCAACTATACCGGCAAGGCTTAAGTGATGTGCATTACCGAGAGGGCCCAGAGATACCTCTCCGACAATCGGAGTGACAAATCCTAATCTCGAAATACGCCAACCCAACATGTACCTTCGGAGACACCTGTAGAGCTCCTTTATAATCACCCAGTTACGTTGTGATGTTTGGTAGCACACAAAGTGTTCCTCCGGCAAACGGGAGTTGCATAATCTCATAGTCATAGGAACGTGTATAAGTCATGAAGAAAGCAATAGCAACATACTAAACGATCGGGTGCTAAGCTAACAGAATGGGTCATGTCAATCAGATCATTCCCCTAATGATGTGATCCCGTTAATCAAATAACAACTCTTTGTCCGTGGTTAGGAAACATAACCATCTTTGGTTAACGAGCTAGTCAAGTAGAGGCATACTAGTGACACTGTTCGTCTATGTATTCACACATGTATTATGTTTCCGGTTAATACAATTCTAGCATGAATAATAAACATTTATCATGATATAAGGAAATAAATAATAACTTTATTATTGCCTCTAGGGCATATTTCCTTTAGGGGAGGTGCGACCAGCCCCAAGGGGTGCGCCTGGAGGAGTCCTACTCCTACCGGGAGTAGGACTCCCCCCTCTTTTGCCTTGTTGGAATAGGAAAGGGAGAAGGAGAAGAGGAAAGGGGGGCGCCGCCCCCCCCCCTTCCTTGTCCTATTCGGACTAGGGGGGGAGGGGGCACGCGGCCTGCCCTGGCCGGCCCCTCTCTTCTCCCTTATGGCCCATGAAGGCCCATTAATCTCCCGCGGGGGTTCCGGTAACCCCCCGGTACTCCGGTAAAATGCCGATTTCACCCGGAACGATTCCGATGTCCAAATATAGGCTTCCAATATATCGATCTTTATGTCTCGACCATTTCGAGACTCCTAGTCATGTCCGTGATCACATCCGGGACTCCAAACTAACTTCGATACATCAAAATGCATAAACTCATAATAACTGTCATCGTAACGTTAAGCGTGCGGACCCTATGGTTCGAGAACAATGTAGACATGACCGAGACACGTCTCCGGTCAATAACCAATAGCGGGACCTGGATGCCCATATTGGCTCCTACATATTCTACGAAGATCTTTATCGGTCAGACCGCATAACAACATACGTTGTTCCCTTTGTCATCGGTATGTTACTTGCCCGAGATTCGATCGTCGGTATCCAATACCTAGTTCAATCTCGTTACCGGCAAGTCTCTTTACTCGTTCCGTAATACATCATCTCGCAACTAACTCATTAGTTGTAATGCTTGCAAGGCTTATGTGATGTGCATTACCGAGAGGGCCCAGAGATACCTCTCCGACAATCGGAGTGACAAATCCTAATCTCGAAATACGCCAACCCAACATCTACCTTTGGAGACACCTGTAGAGCACCTTTATAATCACCCATTTACGTTGTGACGTTTGGTAGCACACAAAGTGTTCCTCCGATAAACGGGAGTTGCATAATCTCATAGTCATAGGAACATGTATAAGTCATGAAGAAAGCAATAGCAACATACTAAACGATCGAGTGCTAAGCTAATGGAATGGGTCATGTCAATCAGATCATTCAACTAATGATGTGACCTCGTTAATCAAATAACAACTCTTTGTTCATGGTTAGGAAACATAACCATCTTTGATTAACGAGCTAGTCAAGTAATGGCATACTAGTGACACTCTGTTTTGTCTATGTATTCACACATGTATTATGTTTCCGGTTAATACAATTCTAGCATGAATAATAAACCTTTATCATGATATAAGGAAATAAATAATAACTTTATTATTGCCTCTAGGGCATATTTCCTTCAGCCATCTCCAGCGCCGTGCACACGACCATATTGCGGCCGCTGGCCCAAAGGGAGTCCCTTAAGTTCGTTCAAGGCCCGGTTGAGAGGGGTGTCCCACTTCGGCCTCATCGGAGAAGTAGGGTTTTCGGCTGCAAGCTGGTGTTGCTTCTCCAGTAGTCTAATCAATTTCCTCGTGATCTTGTCCGTGTAAAAAACCTTTTTCTCCTTGTCCCACTTGTAGCGGGCCCTGATGAAGTCATGCTCCAAGGGGTTGGTGAACTTCGCGAAGGGGTCTGGGAAACCCGCGGCTTCACGTTCCGCGTTCTCCTTATCCCATATGGGCCTTTTACCGAGGTAGCCACGGCTTCCGAGGCGATGCTTCCCCATGTTCCTTTGCTGAAGGCTCTTGAATTTCGCAGCCTTAGCCTTGGCGTCCTCGGTAGCGCAAGTGTCCTTGAACTTTTCGAACTCCTCTTCCGTAAGTGTCGAATTTTCCTCCAGAATCTTGGACAGGGGTTCCTCAGCCTCAATAGCTCGTTTCACCCTCGATTTCGAGGAGGCCAAATCATTGCTGAACATGCCCATGGCATGATTGTTAATCTTTTTCATCTTTGGATCATCCCATGGTTGTTCTATGTTATCATCCCGATCGGGGAACTTGAATCTCTTGTGCAACTTCGTTAGGAGCAACTGCGTCAAATGTTCTTTACTCCTTAAGTCATCTTCATTGATGCTCGCGCATTCCCGTAGGATGCATCCTACTTGGTTCCCATAGCACTTGCGAGGTTCTTTCGGCTCTAACGGCTCAAACTTGCCAGGTGCTATCTTTGTGATCACAAGTCGTCCAATCCCTAGTTTGTTAGGTTTTCGTATCCTCTGCTTCTTATGCCTCTTTTCGGTACCGGCATCGGCACCGGTATCTTCCCCGGCGGTACCTTCCCCACCGGTCTCGGCGCCGCCATCGGTGCCGGCGCCGTCGGTGTTGGTGTCGGCGTCAGTACCATCATCGAGGCGGACCTGCAAACCTTGCTTAGCAGTCAAAAAGTCGAGGTAGTCTTGTTCACCCTCATAATCCATCTCGTCTGCATCTTGGTCAGAAGGCCCAGTTTCTTCGTTGTTCGACATGTTTCCTATGATTAAGTGTCCTCATTTATTTCTAAAAGTATGAATAAATTAGAAATGAGATAAAACAGAAATCTATGTGCCAGCACTAGATATGCCAACTATGTAGCACAAATCATGCCTTTATTCACGGGAAATTTCGGCATGACCTTTGCTAAAAAATGGACATATCGAGCGCCTGAAATTCACCGGAACGGAAATGAATCAACATTCCGGCGCAACATAGGCAACTCGGATCATTTACCAAAACATGACATGTCCAAAACATGACATATCCACATATCACATGTCCAGTTCAAATTTGCATATAAATTCAGCAAATTTTGAAACCTATCTAAATTCATAACTAAATAGATAACCTAATTAACATAACTAAAACCTAAGTAAATTAACCCTAGCTAGCAGAGAGAGAGAGGGCGGGGGTGGTTTACAGAGGGTGCAGTGCGAGGAGGCAGGCCCGACGACGGCCGAGGTTGGGAGGGGAGGAAGCAGAGGAGGGAGGCGAGGGCTGACGGGTCGGGGGTGAGCGCCGGCGCTGGGGCGAGCGCGCCTGGGTCGGGGGCGGTGGGGTCGGGGGCGGGCGCAGCGGTGCGACGGGGCCGGGGAAGAGAGAGTGGGGATTTGGGCGAAAAGAGGCGGGATGAAGCAGGGAGAGGGAGAATTTTGGGTTAAGTGGACGTAGCAGTAGCGCGTTTACACGAAACGCGCTACTACTACCTTGACTAGCTGTAGCGGTTTTCTGCAGAAACCGCTACTGCTACCTTGACTAGCTGTAGCGATTTTCTGCAGAAACCGCTACTGCTACTGATATGGCCGCAACTGATGTTAGAGTTGATGATCGCAAAATAGTACCGCATGTCAGTGGGTTAGAGTAATTATTTTCTATTAAAATAAAACATGACAGTGTTTTGTTTGATCTTTGCGCCAACGAGAAGGAAGAGAAGTCTCTGGACGTGCATGTATTAAAGGAGTAATTACATGCAAGGTGAAGAGGTAAATCAAGACGTGACATCTGCATGCAACATTGATCAAGCAAGGTCTGGCAAGGAAACAGAAACACTCTCCAAATTTTGGAAAGCTAATGGAGCCTACGTACATACATGGGAGTACGGGATCTGTGATCTATTTGACTCAGCCAATAAAATCAAAGAAAGGAATTTGTTTTTATTCTTGCCACTTCCACGTAAAAAGAAGGTCCCTCAATCTGGCAAGACTTGGAGGTTGCTAGTACGTGATTTGCTTTCATTAAAGGATACAGGCTGGGGTCCACCTCAGATTATCATATATGCCGAGATGTAAAAGGCAGTTTAATTAGAGATAAGAGTTTGACTTGTTTACGTACACTAGTTTTATTGTTTGTCGGTCAAGTTAAAAGGGCAGGCTATACTAATATAAATAGCCATAGTATGGTCAATGTAAAAGCAGGTTATATTTTGATAATAAACACGATGTGGTTTTAGGGTAGACACCCGTATCGAGTTTTGGGGGAAGCTATCTAAAAATCCCTAAGTTTTGGAGGAAGCTTTAGAAAACCTCTTTGTTGCGATTTCTCTTCGTGGAAATTGTTTTACGCGTGAGTGCCGTCGTCGAGATTGGTTTTCTCGTGCTGAACCATAAGGTTCAATCCCTCTATTTCTCGTACATCGCGTGCGCGGACGAGAGGTTACTACTGCTGAAGGTGGAGTGTCGTGAAAGGTCGGACCGCAACAACGGATCGAAACTCGCCACGAGGTTTGGTCTACATCAGCTACCTTGACTAGCTGTAGCTCTTTTTCACTAAAGCGCTGCTGCTATAACCAGTTTTCCTTTTTTCTTTTCCTCAGCATAATAGGAACATATATATTACATCATTGGACCCTTGCATAATAATGGCTAAGTGTGTATACAAAATAGGAACATATATATATATATATATATATATATATATATATATATATATATATATATATATATATATATATATTACATCACTGGACCGATTCCTCATCGCTGACGTTTTCGTTTTTGAGTCAGCTTCTTTCCCTTCTTGTTTGCCGAAGAATAATTGAGCCCCTCATTGTGACTTTGCCTTTTCCATGGAGTATGATTTTTCTTTGGTAATGTAGTATTGATTCTTCTTTTGACGTATACTTCATCATCATCGTCATGTTCCCTCATTGGGTTGCCGTACTGATCATAGTCTTCCTCGTTGGCGACTCCATCCATTCCAATGATGTTTCTTTTGCCTTTCCTCACGACAACACGACTGGGATTGCATGGGTCGGTTATGAAGAAGCATTGTGTCACGTGCTTAGCGTGTACCCATGGCTCGTTTTTTGCGATAGCGTTCACGGTAGCGCTCTTGGCGTCGGGTATAGTCATGGTAGTGAAAATCCGGCTTTCTCTTTCGACATTCTTAGCCCATCTGACACGGAACATCGTCGTGTTGTGCAGTCCAGAGTAGTCAAGCTCCCAGATCTCCTCGACCCTTCCATAAAATCATTCAGTTGCGCCGTTGTCGCTGCCAGTCATGCATTCCATCGTCACCCCTGAGTTCTGATATTCATCACTGTCCATATCTTTGGCCTCCGTGTAGAACGTGTATCCGTTGATATCATATGCCTGATAGGTGAAGGAAATATGCCCTAGAGGCAATAATAAAGTTATTATTTATTTCCTTATATCATGATAAAGGTTTATTATTCATGCTAGAATTGTATTAACCAGAAACATAATACATGTGTGAATACATAGACAAAACAGAGTGTCACTAGTATGCCTCTACTTGACTAGCTCGTTAATCAAAGATGGTTATGTTTCCTAACCATGAACAAAGAGTTGTTATTTGATTAACGAGGTCACATCATTAGTTGAATGATCTGATTGACATGACCCATTCCATTAGCTTAGCACTCGATCGTTTAGTATGTTGCTATTGCTTTCTTCATGACTTATACATGTTCCTATGACTATGAGATTATGCAACTCCCGTTTACCGGAGGAACACTTTGTGTGCTACCAAACGTCACAACGTAAATGGGTGATTATAAGGTGCTCTACAGGTGTCTCCAAAGATTGATATATTGGATGACTATATTCGGACACCGGAAGCGTTCCGGGGAAGTTTCGGATAAAACCGGAGCACCGGGGGGTTATCGGAACCCCCCGGGGGGTTAATGGGCCTCATGGGCCTAAAGTGGAGAAGAGGAAGGGGCAGCCAGGGCAGGCCGCGCGCCCCCTCTCCCCCTAGTCCGAATTGGACAAGGAGGGAGGGGCGGCGCCCCCCTTTTTCCCTCTCTTCTCCTACCTCTCCTAATTGGACAAGGAAGGGGGGGAGTCCTACTCCCGGTAGGAGTAGGACTCCTCCTGCGCGCCTCCTCTAGGGCCGGCCGCACCCCCCCTTGTATCCTTTATATACGGAGGCAGGGGGCACCCTAGGACACACAAGTTGATCATCGTGATCGTTCCTTAGCCGTGTGCGGTGCCCCCTTCCACCATATTCCACCTCGGTCATATTGTTGTAGTGCTTAGGCGAAGCCCTGCGACGGTAGAACATCAAGATCGTCACCACGCCGTCATGCTGATGGAACTCATCCCCGAAGCTTTGCTGGATCAGAGCCCGGGGAGCGTCATCGAGCTGTACGTGTGCTAAGAACTCGGAGGTGCCGGAGTAACGGTGCTTGGATCGGTCGGATCGGGAAGACGTGCGACTACTTCCTCTACGTTGCGTCAACATTTCCGCTTCGGTCTACGAGGGTACGTAGACAACACTCTCCCCTCTCGTTGCTATGCATCACCATGATCTTGCTTGTGCGTAGGAAAATTTTGAAATTACTACGTTCCCCAACAGTGGCATCAGAGCCTAGGTTTTATGGTTTGATGTTATGTGCACGAGTAGAACACAAGTGAGTTGTGGGCGATATAAGTCATACTGCCTACCAGCATGTCATACTTTGGTTCGGCGGTATTGTTGGACGAAGCGGCCCGGATCGACATTACGCGTACGCTTACGCGAGACCGGTTCTCTCGACGTGCTTTGCACATAGGTGGCTTGCGGGTGACAATTTCTCCAACTTTAGTTGAACCAAGTGTGGCTACGCCCGGTCCTTGCGAAGGTTAAAACGGCATCAACTTGACAAACTATCGTTGTGGTTTTGATGCGTAGGTAAGATTGGTTCTTGCTTAAGCCCGTAGCAGCCACGTAAAACTTGCAACAAACAAAGTAGAGGATGTCTAACTTGTTTTTGCAGGGCATGTTGTGATGTGATATGGTCAAGACATGATGCTAAATTTTATTGTATGAGATGATCATGTGTGATATGGTCAAGGCATGTTGTGAGGAGCCATATGGTTGTCGCTTTATTGTATGCAATGCAATCGCGCTGTAATGCTTTACTTTATCACTAAGCGGTAGAGATAGTCGTGGAAGAATAAGATTGGCGAGACGACAACGATGCTACGATGGAGATCAAGGTGTCGCGCCGGTGACGATGGTGATCATGACGGTGCTTCGGAGATGGAGATCACAGGCACAAGATGATGATGGCCATATCATATCACTTATATTGATTGCATGTGATGTTTATCTTTTATGCATCTTATCTTGCTTTGACTGACGGTAGCATTATAAGATGATCTCTCACTAAATTATCAAGAAGTGATCTCCCTGAGTATGCACCGTTGCAAAAGTTCTTCGTGCTGAGACACCACGTGATGATCGGGTGTGATAGGCTCTACGTTCAAATACAACGGGTGCAAAACAGTTCACACGCGGAATACTCAGGTTATACTTGACGAGCCAAGCATATACAGATATGGCCTCGGAACACGGAGACCGAAAGGTCGAGCGTGAATCATATAGTAGATATGATCAACATAGTTGTTCACCAATGAAACTACTCCATCTCACGTGATGATCAGACATGGTTTAGTTGATTTGGATCACGTGATCACTTAGAGGATTAGAGGGATGTCTATCTAAGTGGGAGTTCTTTAAGTAATTTAACTAATTGAACTTAAATTTATCATGAACTTAGTACCTGATAGTATCTTGCTTATGTATGTTTGATTGTAGATAGATGACCCGTGCTGTTGTTCCGTTGAATTTTAATGCGTTCCTTGAGAAAGCAAAGTTGAAAGATGATGGTAGCAATTACACGGACTGGGTCCGTAACTTGAGGATTATCCTCATTGCTGCACAGAAGAATTACGTCCTGGAAGCACCGCTGGGTGCCAGGCCTACTGCTGGAGCAACACCAGATGTTATGAACGTCTGGGAGAGCAAAGCTGATGACTACTCGATAGTTCAGTGTGCCATGCTTTACGGCTTAGAATCCGGACTTCAGCGACGTTTTGAACGTCATGGAGCATATGAGATGTTCCAGGAGTTGAAGTTAATATTTCAAGCAAATGCCCGGATTGAGAGATATGAAGTCTCCAATAAGTTCTATAGCTGCAAGATGGAGGAGAATAGTTCTGTCAGTGAGCATATACTCAAAATGTCTGGGTATAATAATCACTTGATTCAGATGGGAGTTAATCTTCCAGATGATTGCGTCATTGACAGAATTCTCCAATCACTGCCAGCAAGCTACAAGAGCTTCGTGATGAACTATAATATGCAAGGGATGAATAAGACTATTCCCGAGCTCTTCGCAATGCTGAAAGCTGTGGAGGTAGAAATCAAAAAGGAGCATCAAGTGTTGATGGTCAACAAGACCACTAATTTCAAGAAAAAGGGCAAAGGGAAGAAGAAGGGGAACTTCAAGAAGAACGGCAAGCAAGTTTCTGCTCAAGAGAAGAAACCCAAGTCTGGACCTAAGCCTAAAACTGAGTGCTTCTACTGCAAGCAGACTGGTCACTGGAAGCGGAACTGCCCCAAGTATTTGGCGGATAAGAAGGATGGCAAGGTGAACAAAGGTATATGTGATATACATGTTATTGATGTGTACCTTACTAATGCTCGCAGTAGCACCTGGGTATTTGATACTGGTTCTGTTGCTAATATTTGCAACTCGAAACAGGGACTACGGATTAAGCGAAGATTGGCTAAGGACGAGGTGACGATGCGCGTGGGAAACGGTTCCAAAGTCGATGTGATCGCGGTCGGCACGCTACCTCTACATCTACCTTCGGGATTAGTATTAGACCTAAATAATTGTTATTTGGTGCCAGCGTTGAGCATGAAGATTATATCTGGATCTTGTTTAATGCGAGACGGTTATTCATTTAAATCAGAGAATAATGGTTGTTCTATTTATATGAGTAATATCTTTTATGGTCATGCACCCTTGAAGAGTGGTCTATTCTTATTGAATCTCGATAGTAGTGATACACATATTCATAATGTTGAAGCCAAAAGATGCAGAGTTGATAATGATGGTGCAACTTATTTGTGGCACTGCCGTTTAGGTCATATCGGTGTAAAGCGCATGAAGAAACTCCATACTGATGGACTTTTGGAACCACTTGATTATGAATCACTTGGTACTTGCGAACCGTGCCTCATGGGCAAGATGTCTAAAACACCATTCTCCGGTACTATGGAGAGAGCAACAGATTTTTTGGAAATCATACATACAGATGTATGTGGTCCGATGAATATTGAGGCTCATGGCGGATATCGTTATTTTCTCACCTTCACAGATGACTTAAGCAGATATGGGTATATCTACTTAATGAAACATAAGTCTGAAACATTTGAAAAGTTCAAAGAATTTCAGAGTGAAGTTGAAAATCATCGTAACAAGAAAATAAAGTTTCTATGATCTGATCATGGAGGAGAATATTTGAGTTATGAGTTTGGTGTACATTTGAAATAATGCGGAATAGTTTCGCAACTCACGCCACCCAGAACACCACAGCGTAATGGTGTGCCCGAACGTCGTAATCGTACTTTACTAGATATGGTGCGATCTATGATGTCTCTTACTGATTTACCGCTATCGTTTTGGGGTTATGCTTTAGAGACGGCTGCATTCATGTTAAATAGGGCACCATCAAAATCCGTTGAGACGACGCCTTATGAACTATGGTTTGGCAAGAAACCAAAGTTGTCGTTTCTAAAAGTTTGGGGCTGCGATGCTTATGTGAAAAAGCTTCAACCTGATAAGCTCGAACCCAAATCGGAGAAATGTGTCTTCATAGGATATCCAAAGGAAACTATTGGATACACCTTCTATCACAGATCCGAAGGCAAGACTTTTGTTGCTAAATTCGGGAACTTTCTGGAGAAGGAGTTTCTCTCAAAAGAAGTGAGTGGGAGGAAAGTAAAACTTGATGAGGTAACTGTACCTACTCCCTTATTGGAAAGTAGTACATCACAGAAAATTGTTTCTGCGACACCTACACCAATTAGTGAGGAAGCTAATGATAATGATCATGAAACTTCAGGAGAAGATCCTACTGAACCTCGTAGATCAACCAGAGTGAGATCCGCGCCAGAGTGGTACGGTAATCCTGTTCTGGAAATCATGCTTCTAGATCATGATGAACCTACGAACTATGAAGAAGCGATGGTGAGCCCAGATTCTGCAAAATGGCTGGAAGCCATGAAATCTGAGATGGGATCCATGTATGAGAACAAAGTATGGACTTTGGTTGACTTGCCCAATGATCGGCAAGCAATTGAGAATAAATGGATCTTCAAGAAGAAGACTGATGCTGACGGTAATATTACTGTCTACAAAGCTCGACTTGTCGCAAAAGGTTTTCGACAAGTTCAAGGGGTTGACTACGATGAGACCTTCTCACCCGTAGCGATGCTTAAGTCTGTCCGAATCATGTTAGCAATTGCCGCATTTTATGATTATGAAATTTGGCAGATGGATGTCAAAACTGCATTCCTGAATGGATTTCTGGAAGAAGAGTTGTATATGATGCAACCGGAAGGTTTTGTCGATCCGAAGGGAGCTAACAAAGTGTGCAAGCTCTAGCGATCCATTTATGGACTAGTGCAAGCCTCTCGGAGTTGGAATAAACGCTTTGATAGTGTGATCAAAGCATTTGGTTTTATACAGACTTTCGGAGAAGCCTGTATTTACAAGAAAGTGAGTGGGAGCTCTGTAGCATTTCTGATATTATATATGGATGACATATTACTGATTGGAAATGATATAGAATTTCTGGATAGCATAAAGGGATACTTGAATAAGAGTTTTTCAATGAAAGACCTCGGAGAAGCTGCTTATATATTGCCCATCAAGATCAATAGAGATAGATCAAGATGCTTAATTGTACTTTAACAAAGCACATGAAGGAAATATGCCCTAGAGGCAATAATAAAGTTATTATTTATTTCCTTATATCATGATAAATGTTTATTATCCATGCTAGAATTGTATTAACCTGAAACATAATACATGTGTGAATACATAGACAAACAGAGTGTCACTAGTATGCCTCTACTTGACTAGCTCGTTAATCAAAGATGGTTATGTTTCCTAACCATAGACAAAGAGTTGTTATTTGATTAACGGGGTCACATCATTAGGAGAATGATGTGATTGACTCGACCCATTCTGTTAGCTTAGCACTCGATCGTTTAGTATGTTACTATTGCTTTCTTCATGACTTATACATGTTCCTATGACTATGAGATTATGCAACTCCCGTTTACCGGAGGAACACTTTGTGTGCTACCAAACGTCACAACGTAACTGGGTGATTATAAAGGAGCTCTGCAGGTGTCTCCAAAGGTACATGTTGGGTTGGCGTATTTCGAGATTAGGATTTGTCACTCCGATTGTCGGAGAGGTATCTCTGGGCCCTCTCGGTAATGCACATCACATAAGCCTTGCAAGCATTGCAACTAATGAGTTAGTTGCGAGATGATGTATTACGGAACGAGTAAAGAGACTTGCCGGTAATGAGATTGAACTAGGTATTGAGATACCGATGATCGAATCTCGGGCAAGTAACATACCGATGACAAAGGGAACAACGTATGTTGTTATGCGGTCTGACCGATAAAGATCTTCGTAGAATATGTAGGAGCCAATATGGGCATCCAGGTCCCGCTATTGGTTATTGACCGGAGACGTATCGAGGTCATGTCTACATTGTTCTCGAACCGTAGGGTCCGCACGCTTAAAGTTACGATGACAATTTCATTATGAGTTTATGTATTTTGATGTACCGAAGTTTGTTCGGAGTCCCGGATTTGATCACGGACATGACGAGGAGTCTCGAAATGGTCGAGACATAAAGATTGATATATTGGACGACTATATTCGGACACCGGAATTGTTCCGGGTGATTTCGGATAAAACCGGATTGCCGGAGGGGTTACCGGAACCCCCCGGGGAAGTAATGGGCCTTATTGGGCCTGAAGGGAGAGAGAGAGAGGGCAGCAGCCCAGGAGGTGGCGCGCCCCCTCTCATGGGGAGTCCGAATTGGACTAGGAGGGGGGGCGCGGCCCCCCTTTCCCTCTCCCTCTCCCTCTCTTTCCTTCCCCCTCTCTATTCCTAGTTGGACTAGGAAAGGGGAGTCCTACTCCCACTAGGAGAAGGACTCCCCCCTCTCCTTGGCGCGCCCCAAGGGCTGGCCGGCCTCCCCCTTGCTCCTTTATATACGGGGGCAGGGGGGCACCCTAGAACACACAAGTTGATCTTCGTGATCGTTCCTTAGCCGTGTGCGGTGCCCCCCTCCACGATATTACACCTCGATCATATTGTAGCGGTGCTTAGGCGAAGCCCTGCGACGGTTAAACATCAAGATCGCCACCACGCCGTCGTGCTGACAAAACTCCTCCCCGAAGCTTTGCTGGATCGGAGCCCGGGGTGCGTCATCGAGCTGTACGTGTGTCAAGAACTCGGAGGTGCCGGAGTAACGGTGCTTGGATCGGTTGGACCGGGAAGACGTACGACTACTTCCTCTACGTTGCGTCAACGCTTCCGCTTCGGTCTACGAGGGTACGTAGACAACACTCTCCCTTCTCGTTGCTATGCATCACCATGATCTTGCGTGTGCGTAGGAAAATTTTGAAATTACTACGTTTCCCAACAGTGGCATCCGAGCCTAGGTTTTTATGGTTTGATGTTATATGCACGAGTAGAACACAAGTGAGTTGTGGGCGATATAAGTCATACTGCTTACCAGCATGTCATACTTTTTTTCGGCGGTATTGTTGGATGAAGCGGCCCGGACCGACATTACGCGTACGCTTACGCGAGACTGGTTCTACCGCCGTGCTTTGCACACAAGTGGCTGGCGGGTGTCAGTTTCTCCAACTTTAGTTGAACCGAGTGTGGCTACGCCCGGTCCTTGCGAAGGTTAAAACAGCACCAACTTGACAATCTATCGTTGTGGTTTTGATGCGTAGGTAAGATTGGTTCTTGCTTAAGCCCGTAGCAGCCACGTAAAACTTGCAACAACAAAGTAGAGGACGTCTAACTTGTTTTTGCAGGGCATGTTGTGATGTGATATGGTCAAAACGTGATGAGATATAAGTTGTTGTATGAGATGATCATGTTTTGTTGAAGTTATCGGCAACTGGCAAAAGCCTTATGGTTGTCTCTTTATTGCATAAGATGCAAGCGCCAAATAATTGATTTACTTTATCGCTATGCGATAGCAATAGTTGCAAGAGCAATAGTTGGCGAGACGACCATGTGACGACATATTGATATAGATCAAGATGATGGAGATCATGGTGTCATGCCGATGACGATGGAAATCATGACGATGCTTTGGAGATGGAGATCAAAGGCACAAGATGATGATGGCCATATCATGTCACATATTTTGATTGCATGTGATGTTTATCTTTTATGCATCTTATCTTGCTTTGATTGACGGTAGCATTATAAGATGATCTCTCACTAATTATCAAGAAGTGTTCTCCCTGAGTATGCACCGTTGCGAAAGTTCTTCGTGCTGAGACACCACGTGATGATCGGGTGTGATAGGCTCTACGTTCAAATACAACGGGTGCAAAACAGTTGCACACGCGGAATACTCAGGTTATACTTGACGAGCCAAGCATATACAGATATGGCCTCGGAACACGGAGACCGAAAGGTCGAGCGTGAATCATATAGTAGATATGATCAACATAGTGATGTTCACCATTGAAACTACTCCATCTCACGTGATGATCGGACATGGTTTAGTTGATTTGGATCACGTGATCACTTAGAGGATTAGAGGGATGTCTGTCTAAGTGGGAGTTCTTAAGTAATATGATTAATTGAACTTAAATTTATCATGAAGTTAGTCCTGGTAGTATTTTGCAAATCATGTTGTAGATCAATAGCTCGCGTTGTTGCTTCCCTGTGTTTATTTTGATATGTTCCTAGAGAAAATTGTGTTGAAAGATGTTAGTAGCAAAGATGCGGATTGGATCCGTGATCTGAGGTTTATCCTCATTGCTGCACAGAAGAATTATGTCCTTGATGCACCGCTAGGTGACAGACCTATTGCAGGAGCAGATGCAGACGTTATGAATGTTTGGCTAGCTCAATATGATGACTACTTGATAGTTTAGTGCACCATGCTTAACGGCTTAGAATCGGGACTTCAAAGACGTTTTGAACTTCATGGACCATATGAGATGTTCCAGGAGTTGAAGTTAATATTTCAAGCAAATACCCGAGTTGAGAGATATGAAGTCTCCAACAAGTTCTATAGCTAAAAGATGGAGGAGAATCGCTCAACTAGTGAGCATGTGCTCAAATTGTCTGGGTACTACAATTGCTTGAATCAAGTGGGAGTTAATCTTCTAGATAAGATAGTGATTGACAGAATTCTCTAGTCACCATCACCAAGTTAGTAGAACTTCGTGATGAACTATAGTATGCAAGGGATGACGAAAACGAATCCCGAGCTTTTCATGATGATGAAATCAATGAAGGTAGAAATCAAGAAAGAGCATCAAGTGTTGATGGTTGACAAGATCACTAGTTTCAAGAAAAGGGCAAAGGGAAAAAGGGAACTTCAAGAAGAACAACAAGCAAGTTGCTGCTCAAGTGAAGAAGCCCAAGTCTGGTCCTAAGCCTGAGACTAAGTGCTTCTACTGCAAAGGGACTGGTCACTGGAAGCGGAACTACCCCAAGTGATTGGCGGATAAGAAGGATGGCAAAGTAAACATAAGTATATTTGATATACATGTTATTGATGTGTACTTTACTAGTGTTTATAGCAACCCCTCAGTATTTGACACTAGTTCAGTTGCTAAGATTAGTAACTCGAAACGGGAGTTGCAGAATGAACAGAGACTAGTTAAGGGTGAAGTGACGATGTGTGTTGGAAGTGGTTCCAAGATTGATATGATCATCATCGCACACTCCCTATACTTTCGGGATTAGTGTTGAACCTAAATAAGTGTTATTTGGTGTTTGCGTTGAGCATAAGTGAGTTTGATCATGTTTATTGCAATATGGTTATTCATTTAAGTAAGAGAATAAATTGTTGTTCTGTTTACATGAATAAAACCTTATATGGTTACACACCCAATGAAAATGGTTCGTTGGATCTCGATCGTAGTGATACACATATTCATGATATTGAAGCCAAAAGATGCAAAGTTAATAATGATAGTGCAACTTATTTGTGGCACTGCCGTTTAGGTCATATTGGTGTAAAGCGCATGAAGAAACTCCATGCTGATGGGATTTTGGAATCACTTGATTATGAATCAGTTGATGCTTGCGAACCATGCCTCATGGGCAAGATGACTAAGACTCTATTCTCCGGAACAATGGAGCGAGCAACAAATTTGTTGGAAATCATACATATTGATGTATGTGGTCCGATGAATATTAAGGCTTGCAGCAGGTATCATTATTTTCTGACCTTCACAGATGATTTGAGCAGATATGGGGATATCTACTTGATGAAACATAAGTCTGAAACATTTGAACAGTTCAAAGAATTTCAGAGTGAAGTGGAAAATCATCGTGACAAGAAAATAAAAGTTTCTACGATATGATCACCGAGGTAAAATATTTGAGTTACGAGTTTGGCCTTCAATCAAAACAATGTGAAATAGTTTCACTACTCACGCCACCTGGAACACCATAGTGTAATGGTGTGTCCGAACGTCATAACCGTACTTTATTAGATATAGTGCGATCTATGATGTCTCTTACCGATCTACCACTATCGTTTTGGGGTTATGCATTAGAGACAGCTGCATTCATATTAAATAGGGCACCATCTAAATCCGTTGAGACGACACCGTGTGAACTATGGTTTGGCAAGAAACCTAAGCTGTCGTTTCTTAAAGTTTGGAGTTGCGATGCTTATGTGAAAAAGTTTCATCTCGATAAGCTCAAACTCAAATCGGAGAAATATGTCTTCATAGGATACCCAAAGGAGACAGTTGGGTACACCTTCTATCACAGATCCAAAGGCAAGACATTCGTTGCTAAGAATGGATCCTTTCTAGAGAAGGAGTTTCTCTCGAAAGAAGTGAGTGGGAGGAAAGTAGAAAACTTGATAAGGTAATTGTACCTTCTCCCTTATTGGAAAATAGTTCATCACAGAAATCTGTTCCTGTGACTACTACACCAATTAGTGAGGAAGCTAATGATGATGATCATGTAACTTCAGATCAAGTTACTACCGAATCTCATAGGTAAACCAGAGTGAGATCCGCACCAGAGTGGTACGGTAATCCTATTCTGGAGGTCATGTTACTTGACCATGACGAACCTACGAACTATGAGGAAGCGATGATGAGCCCAGATTCCGATAAATGGCTTGAGGCCATGAAATCTGAGATAGGATCCATGTATGAGAACAAAGTGTGGACTTTGGTGGACTTGCCCGAGGATCGGCATGCCATTGATAATAAATGGATCTTTAAGAGGAAGACGGACACAAATAGTAGTGTTACTATCTACAAAGCTAGAATTGTCGCAAAAGGTTTTCGACAAGTTCAAGGTGTTGACTACGATGAGAGTTTCTCACTTGTAGCGATGCTTAAGTCTGTCCAAATCTTGTTAGCAATTGCCACATTTTTATGAAATCTGGCAAATGGATAAAAAAACTACATTCCTTAATGGATTTAAAGAAGAGTTGTATTTGATACAACCAGAAGGTTTTGTCAATCCTAAAGGTGCTAACAAAATATGCAAGCTCCAGCGATCCATCTATGGACTGGTGCAAGCATCTCGGAGTTGGAATATACGCTTTGATAAGTTGATCAAAGCATATAGTTTTATACAGACTTGCGGTGAAGCCTGTATTTACAAGAAAGTGAGTGGGAGCACTACAACATTTCTGATAAGTATATGTGTATGACATATTGTTGATCGAAAATAATGTAGAATTATTCTGCAAAGCATAAAGGAGTGTTTGAAAGGATTTTTCAAAGAAAACCTCGGTGAAGCTGCTTACATATTGAGCATCAAGATCTATAGAGATAGATCAAGACGCTTGATAAGTTTTTTTCAATGAGTACATACCTTGACAAGATTTTGAAGTAGTTCAAAATGGAACAGTCAAAGAAAGAATTCTTGCCTGTGTTACAAGGTGTGAAGTTGAGTAAGACTCAAAGCCCGACCACGGCAGAAAATAGAATGAGAATGAAAGTCATTCCATATGCCTTGGCCATAGGTTCTATAAAGTATGCCAAGCTATGTACCAGACCTATTGTATACCCTACACTAATTTTGGCAAGGGAGTACAATAGTGATCTAGGAGTAGATCACTTGACAGCGGTCAAAATTATCCTTAGTGGAATAAGGATATGTTTCTCAATTGTGGAGGTGACAAAAGGTTCGTCGTAAAAGGGTTACGTCGATACAAGTTTTGGCACTGATCCGGATGACTCTTAGTCTTCATCTGGATACATATTGAAAGTGGGAGCAATTAGCTAAAGTAGCTCCGTGCAGAGCATTGTAGACATAGAAAATTGCAAAATACTTACGGATCTGAATATGGCAGACCCGTTGACTAAACTTCTCTCACAGGCAAAACATGATCACACCTTAGTACTCTTTGGGTGTTAATCACATGGCAATGTGAACTAGATTACTAACTCTAGTAAACCCTTTGGGTGTTGGTCACATATCGATGTGAACTATGGGTGTTAACCACATAAGGATGTGAACTATTGATGTTAGATCACATGACGATGTGAACTAGATTATTGACTCTAGTGCAAGTGGGGACTGAAGGAAATATGCCCTAGAGGCAATAATAAAGTTATTATTTATTTCCTTATATCATGATAAATGTTTATTATCCATGCTAGAATTGTATTAACCGGAAACATAATACATGTGTGAATACATAGACAAACAGAGTGTCACTAGTATGCCTCTACTTGATTAGCTCGTTAATCAAAGATGGTTATGTTTCCTAACCATAGACAAAGAGTTTTTATTTGATTAACGGGATCACATCATTAGGAGAATGATGTGATTGACTTGACCCATTCCGTTAGCTTAGCACTCGATCGTTTAGTATGTTGTTATTGCTTTCTTCATGACTTATACATGTTCCTATGACTATGAGATTATGCAACTCCCGTTTACCGGAGGAACACTTTGTGTGCTACCAAACGTCACAACGTAACTGGGTGATTATAAAGGAGCTCTACAGCTGTCTCCAAAGGTACATGTTGGGTTGGCGTATTTCGAGATTAGGATTTGTCACTCCGATTGTCGGAGAGGTATCTCTGGGCCCTCTCGGTAATGCACATCACATAAGCCTTGCAGGCATTGCAACTAATGAGTTAGTTGCGAGATGATGTATTACGGAATGAGTAAAGAGACTTGCCGGTAACGAGATTGAACTAGGTATTGAGATACCGACGATCGAATCTCGGGCAAGTAACATACCGATGACAAAGGGAACAACGTATGTTGTTATGCGGTCTGACCGATAAAGATCTTCGTAGAATATGTAGGAGCCAATATGGGCATCCAGGCCCCGCTATTGGTTATTGACTGGAGACGTATCTCGGTCATGTCTACATTGTTCTCGAACCGTAGGGTCCGCACGCTTAAAGTTACGATGACAGTTTCATTATGAGTTTATGTATTTTGATGTACCAAAGGTTGTTCGGAGTCCCGGATTTGATCATGGACATGACGAGGAGTCTTGAAATGGTCGAGACATAAAGATCGATATATTGGACGACTATATTCGGACACCGGAATTGTTCCGGGTGATTTTGGATAAAACCGGAGTGCCGGAGGGGTTACCGGAACCCCCCGGGGAAGTAATGGGCCTTATTGGGCCTGAAGGGAGAGAGAGAGCAGCAACCCAGGAGGTGGCGCGGCCCCCCTCATGGGGAGTCCGAATTGGACTAGGAGGGGGGCGGCCCCCCTTTCCCTCTCCCTCTCCCTCTGTTTCCTTCCCCCTCTCTATTCCTAGTTGGACTAGGAAAGGGGAGTCCTACTACCACTAGGAGAAGGACTCCCCCTCTCCTTGGCGCGCCCCAAGGGCCGGCCGGCCTCCCCCTTGCTCCTTTATATACGGGGGCAGGGGGCACCCTAGAACACACAAGTTGATCTTCGTGATCGTTCCTTAGCCGTGTGTGGTGCCCCCCTCCACGATATTACACCTCGATCATATTGTAGCGGTGCTTAGGCGAAGCCCTACGACGGTTAAACATCAAGATCGTCACCATGCCGTCGTGCTGACAAAACTCCTCCCCGAAGCTTTGCTGGATCGGAGCCCGGGGTGCGTCATCGAGCTGTACGTGTGTCAAGAACTCGGAGGTGCCGGAGTAACGGTGCTTGGATCGGTTGGACTGGGAAGATGTACGACTACTTCCTCTACGTTGCGTCAACGCTTCCGCTTCGGTCTACGAGGGTACGTAGACAACACTCTCCCCTCTCGTTGCTATGCATCACCATGATCTTGCGTGTGCGTAGGAAAATTTTGAAATTACTACGTTCCCCAACAGCACATACCTAGACAAAGTTTTGAAAAAGTTCAAAATGGATCAAGCAAAGAAAGGGTTCTTGCCGATGTTACAAGGTGTGAAGTTGAGTAAGACTCAATGCCCGACCACTGCAGAAGATAGAGAGAAGATGAAAGATGTTCCCTATGCTTCAGCCATAGGCTCTATCATGTATGCAATGCTGTGTACCAGACCTGATGTGTGCCTTGCTATAAGTTTAGCAGGGAGGTACCAAAGTAATCCAGGAGTGGATCACTGGACAACGGTCAAGCTGAAATACCTGAAAAGGACTAAGGATATGTTTCTCGTTTATGGAGGTGACAAAGAGCTAGTCGTAAATGGTTACGTCGATGCAAGCTTTGACACTGATCCGGGCGATTCTAAATCGCAAACCAGATACGTGTTTACATTGAACGGTGGAGCTGTCAGTTGGTGCAGTTCTGAACAAAGCGTTGTGGCGGGATCTACGTGTGAAGCGGAGTACATAGCTGCTTCGGAAGTAGCAAATGAAGGAGTCTGGATGAAGGAGTTCATATCTAATCTAGGTGTCATACCTAGTGCATCGGGTCCAATGAAAATCTTTTGTTATAATACTGGTGCAATTGCCTTGGCAAAGGAATCCAGATTTCACAAGAGAACCAAGCACATCAAGAGACGCTTCAACTCCATCCGGGATCTAGTCCAGGTGGGAGACATAGAGATTTGCAAGATACATACGGATCTGAATGTTGCAGACTCGTTGACTAAGCCTCTTCCACGAGTAAAACATGATCAGCACCAAGGCTCCCTAGAGGCAATAATAAAGTTATTATTTATTTCCTTATATCATGATAAATGTTTATTATTCATGCTAGAATTGTATTGACCGGAAACATAATACTTGTGTGAATACATAGACAAACAGAGTGTCACTAGTATGCCTCTACTTGACTAGCTCGTTGATCAAAGATGGTTATGTTTCCTAGCCATTGACATGAGTTGTCATTTGATTAACGGGATCACATCATTAGGAGAATGATGTGATTGAGTTGACCCATTCCGTTAGCTTAGCACACGATCGTTGGGTATTCTGCTATTGCTTTCTTCATGACTTATACATGTTCCTATGACTATGAGATTATGCAACTCCCGTTTACCGGAGGAACACTTTATGTGCTACCAAATGTCACAACGTAACTAGGTGATTATAAAGGTGCTCTACAGGTGTCTCCAAAGGTACTTGTTGGGTTGGCGTATTTCGAGATTAGGATTTGTCACTCCGATTGTCGGAGAGGTATCTCTGGGCCCACTCGGTAATGCACATCACTATAAGCCTTGCAAGCATTGCAACTAATGAGTTAGTTGCGGGATGATGTATTATGGAACGAGTAAAGAGACTTGCCGGTAACGAGATTGAACTAGGTATTGAGATACCGACGATCGAATCTCGGGCAAGTAACATACCGATGACAAAGGGAACAACGTATGTTGTTATGCGGTTTGACCGATAAAGATCTTCATAGAATATGTGGGAGCCAATATGAGCATCCAGGTTCCGCTATTGGTTATTGACCAGAGATGTGTCTCGGTCATGTCTACATAGTTCTCGAACCTGTAGGGTCCGCACGCTTAAAGTTCGATGATGGTTATATTATGAGTTTATGAGTTTTGATGTACCGAAGGTTGTTCGGAGTCCCGGATGTGATCATGGACATGACGAGGAGTCTCGAAATGGTCGAGACATGAAGATTGATATATTGGACGACTATATTCGGACACCGGTGGCCCTTATGGGCCTTAGTGGAAAGAAGAGAGGGAGGCCAAGAGGTGGCGCGCGGCCCCCTTGCCCCAATCCGAATTGGGAAAGGGAAGGGGGCAGCGGCCCCCCTTCTCCTTCCTTCTCTCCACCTCCTCCTTCCCCCTTCTCCAAGTTGGAATAGGAAAGGGGAGGGCCAAACCTACTTAGAGTAGGATTGCCCCCCCCCCCTTGGGCGCGCCTCTCCCCTTGGTCGGCCCTCTCCTCCCCCCTCCCTTTATATACGGAGGAGGGGGCACCCCATAGACACAACAATTGATCTCTTGATCTCTTAGCCGTGTGCGGTGCCCCCCTCCACCGTAATCCACCTCGATAATATCATAGCGATGCTTAGGCGAAGCCATGCGTCGGTAGAACATCATCATCGTCACCACGCCGTCGTGCTGACGGAACTCTCCCTCAAAGCTCGGCTGGATCAGAGTTTGAGGGACGTCATCGAGTTGAACGTGTGCAGAACTCGGAGGTGCCGTGCGTTCGGTACCTGATCGGTCGGATCGTGAAGACGTACGACTACATCAACCGCGTTGTGCTAATGCTTCCACTTTCGGTCTACGAGGGTACGTGGACAACACTCTCCCCTGTCGTTGCTATGCATCACCATGATCTTGCATGTGCGTAGGAAATTTTTTGAAATTACTACGTTCGCCAACATCATCTCGCACCCGGCAACATGACCGACCTCGTCTCGTGCACGGCAGAAGGACCGACCTCGTCTCATGCCCGGTGCCTCGGATGGGTCGATGGAGGCCAGTTTTGGCTGACCTATTGGGTTTCGGCGTTGGGGGTTTCCCAGGGATGGGAAAGGCGGGCCCTTTCCGCCCGTATCTTTGGTTGGGGTTGCGGTGGGTTTCGAGCGAGGAGGTATCAAGGTCTGGGATGCCAGGGCGGCGGCCCTGGTGGTGGTTCCGCGGTGCTCATGGGCGGAGCCCGTGGTTAGGTGCTGCCCGATGGCCATGGTCGTGTGGACGGCATGGTCGCTGGGGTGTGGCATCCTGTGGTGGTGAGTGTTGGCCGGTATGAAGACCTGATCTATCTTTGGACGGACCGGTGGTGGTGAAGCTCGTTCCCTTCTTGAAGGCGTTGTCGCGGCTCTCATTGCCCGTTGTGTTACTCCTGGGGAAACTCTGATCCCCGGGTCGGGCAGTGGCGGCGCTCTAGTGTCGTAACCTTCCTGAAAGCGCCGCCTTGGAGCACATGATTCGTCATATGCGGCTTCATCTCTTCGCGGTGGCATGCTCACGGTTGAGAACTCCGGTTGCTCTTGTAGTACTAGGGTAGTGTTGCTGCGCTCTGTGTCTTTGTATCCTGCCTTGGGTGTGTGCGTGTGTTGTGGTGGAGTGCATTTATATCTGAGTTGTGATCGGTCGGTGCTTTATATATAAAGCGGGGCGAAAACCTTTTTGGTAAGTCCTGCAGACGGGGATAAACCAATGCATATGGTTCTTAGGCACGTTGTGTTTTCCCTTCGCATCCATGTTTTTTCAGAGATATAAACTTTTAGTGCCCATTTCGATCTGATAGTGCAACACTTGGTTTTTTGTGTGAGCTATGGACCTTGCTGATTTGAGAAATGTTCAAGCAAGATTGGTGATCCTACGCACAAGTTCCATGCCTTCCTCTCTACTTGTTGGCGCTGATTAAGGACCTACAAGGTGCAGCTCAATAGTTGGTTGTAAAGGATCTCCTTCATGGGACTATGATGTATGCAGTGGACGCGGCTATTCTGCACCGGTTTGAACATTAAAATTGTTTTAAATAGAAAAAAATCAAAACAAAATTGTGATGGAAGATGCTAATGTGCATGATGCCAGTGCAAATTTTGGTGATGTTTTTTTTTCCTTTTTTGCCACGAGCTCCTCGAAAATCCAAACACCCCAAAATTTTGGACGAACATCTCACATTGAGCATCTAGCATCACAAAAAAGTTGAATTTTTTGAATTTTTCTGCTGTTTTATTTTATTTTATTGTTCAATGGGTGTAGATGAGCCCGGCCACCGAATTGAATTATCCTTATGTAATGTCCTTTTTCTTCTTCACATAATTAGCACACTATATCACCATTGATCTAAGCTTTGTTTCTAGTAGAAGAAAGAAGACTGGAAGTGGATGAAGGTCATATTTGTTTCAGCTTCAGCAACTTCGGTTGGCTTCACCTTAGGATTCACTTCACTGGCAAAGCTGAAGTACACATGGCAAAGCAGATTCCAAATAGGTGTTTGTGTCAGCTTCTGATTTTTCTAATAGAATTAGCTGCCTAAAGTCTCCACCGATCAGTATGAAGCCTATGTAATCAAAGGATCTTGAACTGGCAAGCAAGTCAAGTATGTCGAGGGACCGACATGCTTGAATGTCTGGCCGAAAGGCCATTGCTGCAGATAGTATATGACTTTTACTTGATTCAAGGGTCAAGTGTGGACCGAGTGTTGATTTGTATTGAATGGCTCCTCGCGAAAAAATATATTCTACACTAAGTAGCATATCGTTTGTGCAACATCTTCAAAAACCAAAGAATTCCAGCCAGCCATCCAGTCATCAGTATACTACAGCGGGAAACAAAATAAGGTATGGTAATATAAATGACACCAACAGGTTCCGGATGAATTGCAATAGAGGGCAGATCAACCACCGGGCACCACGTTGAAATGAACAATGCCATATTCCGTTATCATATATAGACAACTTGAGGGAAAATCTGAAGCGTTCCCTTCCAAGTTTCATGTATTATTGTGTAACAAAGGGTGGAAGCAAAGTAAACACCATCGATTTCAGTTATATAACGTTTCAACCAACAGTATACACCTCCAGAGTATGGAAAATGAAGTATGCCAAATGCACAGACATAAAGATGGATGCATGGGCACTCTGTTTATTTTTTACAGGAATATAATGAAACATAGAACATGAGATGAATAATGTGTGAAATATATTAATAATAGCATGTATTTTCCCAAAGGATAATATAACAAAGCGACAGCTGAGGCGCACCAATTCTAACATAGCTGCAGCATTTCATGGCAATACCAATTGGGCTGTCTCTTTGCAACTGATCCTGTTTAGAACTACAGATGTTCGTGCGAGTAATTTTCCACTGCTTATGAATAGGAGTAGGTTTGATTATCGTACTAGTCTGAAAATCTTCATTTCCTTAATAACTGAAAAGAACATAGAAATGCTTCTTGAAATAGAAGTATATAGATAGATAAGGACTTTTAAGCACAAAAACTGTCAATTTCTCAGTAAATAGAAGTAATAAACATCAATCCCATTATTCTGAAACCTAATTTTAAGAGCAATCCACACATGAAGGAAGCAAAGAGTAATCCCACAATTCAATGTAGCACCAATAGAAACTGGGATAGTTAAGTGCAACAGTAATTTCTGAAGCGAATTGAGACTGTCATAATATCTCAGAAACCTGCATTGCAAATATTTTCAGTTTAGATCACAATAGCTCACTGTATTACTAGCAAAACAGATTTTAAGTCTTAAGAAAGAGTTAATTTACATGTATTGGCATCTCTGCAATGACGAATCCACTGGTTTCTTCTAGAGACCTTAGAAGAGCTACCTCACCACCAACCACCATATTAATCACGATTCCATCTGCACAATCATAGTACATTAACTACATCAGAACTTCCTAAAGGCGGATCAATTGATATTTTTTAAAGTTACCTGTTGCCAAGCATGCTGATACACGTCTTAAGTAAGCCTCCTGAAAAATTTCAGACACAAACATCAGGTAAGCCAAAATGATCTAGAAATTAGAACTAATGGTGCACAATGAAACATCCTGAATGCATGATAGAACTGAAAGGTAAAATTTATCATAAACAGCTAAGGGTATTTGGGCCACAGAAGTCCTGAAGGTAAAATATCATGAAAAATTAGGACTGCTCACCTTCTTTGTAGGCAATTCATAGTTTATCAGCACACGAGACATAAGGGGAGCCTCTCCCATCGCCGCCGAAGGCAAGCAAGCATCTGTTACAACTGTAATATTTAGCTTCAAGACCACACTTTCAGGCTTGGGACTTCCATCAATAGAAGTATCTTCAATCTGATTTCGCTGTATTGCTGCCCGACGGGATTTCTCAAGGACAGATGCACGCTCAGCTTCATCTTGATCGCTGTACTGTGTACACAAATCCACAGATTGATATTATTAACTAGCAAAACTAGTTCATAGCAAGGACCATAAACAATCAAGAAAACCTGAAACAATGTTCATATCACTATAGCCTGGGACCATTGGATGCAGAAAAATATCTGCAATTGCACAATCATAATTCCTAGATGAAGGTGTCAATATTATCAATGTTTTCTCTTGAAGGATTAAGCAATTAACAGTGCAAATTGTGTATATCATACACTTGGCTATCCCACAATTGTCAATGATGCAACCACAAAGTATATCACAGAACTGAACATGGAAATTCATACCCAACCAACTTGAGCATACCAGCGGTGATAAGGATACAAAGGGGAGGTTGGCAACAGCAGCACAGACAGCATCTAGCTCATCCCGGGATGAAACACATATGGCAATGGGTACCGAGCCGTGGCGGTCAGAGACAACACCTAGGAGCTCCAGTAGTGTCCTCTGCACACCGAAAACAATCACAGGTTCACAAGAACAAAAATCTGGTTCAATGTGCACGATCTGTGGCTGCTTAATTGGTCATACTTATGATCCAAGAGAAACCCAAAAATGCACGGTAACAGGGATGGCAGACACGCACCATCTTGAACTGGAGGCGGTCAACGGCGAGGTAGAAATGGCGCCCGGAGCTGGGGATGTTAAAGAGGGTTCATAAGTAGGGCGGGATGCACATGTGGCAGAAAGATCAGGGCAGGGGATTATCACCTTGGGTGCGATAGGGTCATTGCCTGGGAGCTAGGAGACGTCATCACGTCCGGAGAGGAAATCGACGCAGCGGTGGTGGAATATTGCTCAGCAAAAAACAGCAGCGCAACTGTCTATCAGAGAACATAATCAGAAAATAGGGGGCTGTGACTCTAAGTTTTCTTGCTAAGCTTACTCTCGCAATGATCTCCTAGAAATAACTTAATAGAGGTGCATAGATGAATGATATGTATTAACCACATGGTACAGATAAGATGAATGAATGATATATCGGAGAAATCGCATACAACAGAGAGAGCATATATAGCAGCAACATCAGCACGCCCACGCTCACGATGCGTAATTAAGCCAAATGCTACTCTTATTTGTGGGGTTCTTTTCAAAGCCTGTACATCATCTATCCAACCAGCTAATAAATGCTTGCTTTGATGCATACGTGGTGACCGAACCAAAGCAAACAAAACAGGCGCAGAGCCGTGCCATGGCAATGCAGATGCAGAGCACACAAACACAAATCGAACAGCCATAGAAATCTAGCATGCAAAGCCTGAGGTGTTGAGCAATGAGCTCCATCGTGCAACAGAGTGGTACATTTTCAGGTACAGGCATATCTATCCTCTGATTTTTTTTTTCTTTATCTTTTGGAAGGGATGGATTGATTACCAGAGGATGATGAGGTCCAAGAGGGTGGCCAGTTGATGAGGTCCTCGGCGGAGCGCGCGGGCATGGGCGGGGGCGGAGGAGGTGTTGGCGTCGGCGCCGGCGAGGGTCACCAGTTGAGGCTGAAGCTTCAAGCCGACGTGGTGGTCGAACCCGAGGACGGCCGGCTGGGTCCGGTGGTGGGGCGACAAGGAAATAGGGGCGGGGGCGGAGGTGAGGGGGGTGGGATTGGCGGCGGCGACGGTCACTGGTGGGCGGCGGCGAGGGGACGGACTGACGGCGGCAGGCGAGAGGGTCACGGCATGGGCTTCGTGGTAGGAGCCGGCTGCGTCCGCCTGTTGGGCTTCTCTCTGGTTGCAGCCCAGGTAAGAAAGAAGTAGCAGGCCGAACCGCAAAAAATATCTCTGCAAGAAAGACATTTTTTTTAACAAAACAAAACTTTTGTCATATTTTTTTATATTGATTAAGAAGGGGAAGGTTTTTCTTTAAGATGTGAAGTCTACTGCTAAAAGAGCGGACATGTTATCTGGCTGACGTTTCATGGGAGGACAACCCCAGCGAACGCCCCATCGCTGTCGCACGGATCTCGACGCAGTGGGATGCCGCATCGGATGGCTGCAGACATTCGCTATCTGCCTACTCCCAGCCAACGCTCATTTCAATTTATTTTCCAAAAAAATGCGTAATGCGTGGGGCGAGAGACCTCTCGCGAGATCATGAAGGCTTTTTGCCATTGGGCCGGAGAGGTGGTTCGTGAATATTTGTGTTTAGGCTGACTTTTATATAGAACTTGGCATTTTTAAGCTTTTTGTTTCTTAAATCATCGAAAAATCTTGGTTTTTTTACTTTCTTGAAGGGCATCTTTATTTGTAAGAGGATGACATTTCTTATTATAAGAGGGGTGACATTTTTATTAAAAGAAGGTGTAATATTTTATTATAAGAGGATTGCATTTTTATTATTAAATGATGGCAATTTTATTTTGTAAGAGCATACCATTTTTTATAAGATGATATCATTTTTATTGCTATGAGGATGCCTTTTTACTATTTAGGATGCCATTTTTATTGTAATAGGATGTCATTTTTATTTATAAGATAAGAGGATGACATTTTTATTTTGTAAGGGTGTGTCATTTTTTATAATAGGATGGATTGTTTTTTAGGATGGCATTTTTATTATATAAGAGAGTGGCATTTTTTATAAGAGGATGGAATTTCTCCTTTAAATGATAAGAGGATGTCATTTTTTTAATAAGAGGGAGGCATTTTTATTATTAGAGGATGGCAATTTTATTTATAAGCGCATGGCATTTTTATTTTATAATATGAGGAGAATTTTCTATTATTGTGAGGATGTCATTTATTAATATTATTTTAAGAGGGATTACATTTTTAGTATTTAGTGGTGGCATGTTTTTACTGCCATTTTAATAGTGGCATGGTAGTTTTATAAAGTAGCATGGCATTTTTCAGGTTTCATATCATGGCACACATAATTTCACATTTTTGTATGTTTAGTTAATAAGAAAACGTGTATTTTCATAACATTTTAAAAAAGCAGTAAACTGGCCATGTGGCCCAACGGGGGTGCGCCCCAGGAAATTGGGCCAGATGGCAGTTTACTGCTTTTTTTAAGGGAGTGATGGCTAGTTATTGGCGTCCTAATAGAGATAATTACTTGCCTCTTGATGAAGAATTGAAAAATACCAAAGAACCCAGAAGCACACAAAGACCCCTCAAGAAAATAAAATTACAACTCAACCCAGAAACATTACAAAAGTGCCCCTCGAATGGAGAAGTACAGTGCAATCGGATCCAAATCCATGGCAATGCTCACCACCATTGGGGACGCAACCAGTTCGGGTTGTGACCTTGCTGCCAATGATGGCTAAGCGGAGAAGAAGCAACCATCAGGCCATCACCAGTAATCTGCCCCCATACAACATCATTCCCTAGAGAACAGGCCGATGTCCTTCCTCTCTACGCATCCAAATACACGAGATAGATCTCCCTTACAACCAGAAATGCACAATGTAATACAAAGATTCAGGTGGGACCCCCCCCCCCCGGTGCCCAATGTAATACAAAGATTCAGGTGGGGACCCCCCCCCCCTGGTGGCAATCAGCGCCGACGATGAGAGATTTTTGGGACAACGAGACTACCTGCCAATAGAGGGGTGTAACCCCTTGTCTCCGCAACTCTGTATAAAAAAGAAATGCATAGTACTTGCATGGCATTGTCTAGTTAAGAGATATTACTAAAATATAGGAGAAATAATATAGAGAACTCGTATATAGACAATCAATGGGGAAAACTGAAAGATTTTGAGAGATAATCTTTGTAGATCATTGTCCATACGAAAATTTAGACCTATGAGCCATGCTAGCGGTGCTTGTACCTAGAAAAATACAATGTGCCCCTTCCTATGTGTAGATCTTATATAGAAAAACCCCATAGTGAGTCAGTAATTACTATTTTTTTCGTGTGCATGTGTGCTTCCACATCATCCAAACTGTTGTAGCCATTGGATTAGCTAGCTTAGTCAAATAACATCCATCCGATCTGAAGATGAGTCTCTACCTTTCAACATGCACGGTAGATTTTAAATGCCAGCACAGTTAACTTATGACTTGCTCAACTTTTTATATTATTATTTTGTGTTTGTTTCTACATAGCATAATTTAGATCTTACTGGTGAATTTATATTGTGTAGTACAATATTTAGACCTCAAATCTCTAATTACATTCCAGCGGGGTATATTGTAGTATGTAATCAGGCTCTGCTCCTGAGTGTGGACATGCTGAACCCATGGGCATATGAGCCCACTTTTTAAAAAAATGCATTTTAAACACATTTTAAAATGTAAAAAAATCAAAAGAAAATTCCACGCATATATCTTCGCAACATGTGTGCGCGGCACAAAGTTTTATGAAAAAAATGTCTTGGTTTTGCCCCCGCAAAAAAAGATCAGTGCTTCTCAATAGCGTTCCACGACACATGGAATTTGAAGATGTATGCATGAGACTTTTTTCAGATTTTTTTGACATTTAGAAATAAGTTTTCCAAAGTGGGTTCATATGCCCATGGGGTTCATCCATGCACTTTCCCTCTGCTCCTCTCTTTATTCAATGAAAAGCTGCACTGCGAACTAATTCGGCTCTAAGTAACTACTCACTGGCCTCGTACAACAGTAAGGTTACTAAATTTGTGTTACTCCTTTGAGTTTATCAAATGTACCACATTTTTGTTCTATTTTTCATTTTCACATCCAAGCTATTAATTGATATAATTACACTGGTCAGTATGGGTGATAAGTTTCCTATACAAAACAGTTTTGCGTCGTTTACTTTCTGTAATCAAGTCGCCCGAGCCACGAGTAAGATTACTTGTATCATCAACAGAACATGAATGTATACCCTAACAACACCGGGAAGGTAGCTTGATGTAACTGATATACCCACGGCATGCGTGTTGAGAGATCTGGCAACCAACATAACAGTGAAGGCTTATCGGCTGTGGCTCTTCATGTATTTTTGTCTTGTGTTTGTTGAGAGTTGCTGAGATTGGTTGTAAGATTGAGCGATGAGCCCAGCTTTACAACATTGTGGACGCGCAAGAACTCACGGTATGTGAGGGAACGGTAGCGCATGGGGTTTCCTTCACCAATGAACTCCTCCGAGGGCCCGATGAGGCAGTCCGCATCCGGCTCGATGAAAACCGCCACCGACATTCGTGGCATCACTGAGTTAGTCATCACCCGGTGCTCTATGCTCTTCAGCACCCCGTTGGTTACGACCTGCAAGAAACAACCAACATATAATGATGACTGATCCCATAGACAAACTGGAATGAGCAACTTAAGCCAACCAGATCAATCATTGATGCATTAACTCAAGTTGCAAGCCGAAGTTGACGACAAAGGCATTTGGCATAGGCTCCACGTTAATCCAATCACCCTTGTAGGAGACTTGGAGACCGGGGACTACACCAGGTAGGAGTAGGGTGATGAGGTTCCGATCGCAGTGTGGCGGTAGCCCGAGCGCGAGGCTCGAGTCCGAGCACCTTGGGTAATGGTTGAGGGAGATGGTGGTATCACCGCAGCTGAGGGCCCCATCGAAGTAGTCAGGGTGGAGCCCCATGCCCTCGCTCAGAAGCCGCAGTAGCTCCATGCCCACACCTCTTGTCAGCAGGAAGAACGTCTCGACAACTTCTCTGTAGCCAAAGGCAAGCCAATTCACAAGGAAGAAACTCACTTCTCCACCATGCATGGATGCTCAATTGCTTGTGATCGATGGATATATAGGTAAAATTCTTGGGGATTTTTGGCCCATGAACTAAGTAATTCCTAGATAAATCTCGAAGGCCTATGTGCGATTACATGACGGCGTGAAAATATATTACCGAAGGCTTTGGGGCTTATCGGGCCAGTGATTCTTGCTGTCTCCCACGGGGAAGGTGGAGGCAAGGCGGAGGCAGTCCAGCCAGTACTTGTCGCCGCCGGTGTTGAAGGTGGTGCCAGAGAAAAGCCGGTTGGGCTTGCGTCTGTCGTCCGAGTAGAAGGGTGCCACGTCCAGCACCGGGAGGCGGAAGAACTCCTCGCACACCGCCTCCATGTCCCGCATCGCATGCTCAGGAACGCCGTGGTTGACCACCTACATGCATGTACACGTATGTAATCAAAAAGAAGAAATTGAAAAGAGGAGGAAGACCCTGGCCTCTGCATCATCATGATGCACACTACATAATCAAATGCCAGTAGCAAATTAGATGGTTGGACCGACCAGGAAGAAGCCCAGCTCCTTGCCGGCGTCGAGAATGGCGCGGCGGACCTCATCGTGACTGAGGGAGAGGTCGACAACGGGGAGGGAGACGGCCGGTGGCGGGGCGAGAAGCTCGTGGGACGAGGCGGAGGAGAGCAGTTTGGCCATGCGAATGGTGATGTGTGGAGTGGAACACGCACACGCCAAGAACTAACAGGAGTACACTTGCTACCTGGCACGCTCTTTAATTTATAGGCGTGGAGTATTAAATTGTGTGGGTCGGAGATCTCTATCAGCTAGCGATTGGCTCTTTAATTTATAGTTGGAAGCTCGGCTCTTTAATTTAGTGAAAGGTCGTTTGATCGGCTCATTTATTCATCCCAACAATCTTTGTTTTTAATTACTTTTTTTTGCGAGGAAGTTTAAAAAAAATGAGACCAACCCAAAAGCTAACCCCCATTGGCATTTTTTTATAGAAGAAACTCTACAAGCATCACACGTCAAAGTCAGGGCTTAAACTTGGGTGGGGGCAGCTACCCAGCTGCCCAGCCAACGAGTTTTAAGTTAACTTGTTTAGCCGTCGAGCACAACAATACGAACAAACAAGTAGCTCTAACTAATCACAAGTGGCCAGCTCAACTACCTAGTCCGAAATGATTAGGCGAGTTGAAATTATATCTCATGTCCAAAACCGTATGGTGTTTGTTTTAGTTAAACGACAGTCCGGCCCTATTCTAAAGCACCACCTTGACATTTTAAAATTTTCAATGCGTGCAGCATGTAAGGCTTAATTGGATGCACGCTGTATCTCGACGACCGACCATTGCAAAAGAACAAAGTGAAAGGACAATGATAGACACGGAGTGTATATTATTTGATCGATTGAGTCAGACAGAAGAACAACCGATTGATTGGATCAAGTCTTTAATAATGGACATCAATATTGAGGATCCCCAACGATCAGCTAATCGGCGAGTATTCTTTCAGGAGCCGCTATAAGGATCATTTTTGTGTCATTTGACGCGCTTTTCGCCGCCGCCACAACGGGATCGTAACAGTTTTTGAGGGTAGAGTATTCAACCCAAATTTATAGATTTGATACAAGAAGAGCCCAAAAATATTTATAAGTATTAGCTGTTGAGTTGTCAATTAAACCACACCTAAAGATTAATTATATGCAGCAATATGATTAGTAGCACAATAGTATGATAGTTTTCATGGTAGTAGTAACAGTAACAGTAACGGTAACAGTGATATTTGCATGGCATCTTTTGTCCTACCCTCCCGTGGCAGCGGTGTCCAAATGGAAACTAAGGGATATTAAGATCTCCTTTCAATAGAGAATGAGAACAAAGCATTAACACATAGTGAACTAGATGATACCCCGCGCGTTGCTGCGGGACTTTATGCTTTCCATGAGCAGATTCAAATAAAAGCGTATATTGTATGAATGAATAGAAGATAGAATTTGAAACACCGACAATACATTTACATTTTAAATGTTGATTTTGGAGATCCAATGGAATATTGATATTTACATTTGAAACGATGAACAAATATATTTCTGCACAAACATAAAGAGAATTATCAGTAACATGCACCGATACCTCTCCCAACTAACTATGTTGGATTTTCAGAGCATCAAAGTAATTCTAATACACTTGGTTAGCAGAGATATACATCTCAAACATCCAGAGAGGCATGGCCAAATATTAACAACTGGTAAAATAAAGTATGGGCATATGATAGTACATGTGAAGCACACCTGAGAAGTTAGCAGAGATATATGTCTCAAACATCCAGAGAGGCATCATTAATAGCATACACTGATATAGTTTTTTTATTTATTAAGGAAGCAATATATTGTACAGAAACATACTAAATTTTATTTATTTATACTGGCATGATAACATTTTTGAAAGACTTGTACCTGTAGGTTGTACCTTGTCTAAATATTTCATACTCATATGATTTACCTTTTTCATTGGCAACAAAGCAAAAATATTAAGTTGTGTTGTACTTGGCCTTCTTGATTCTTCAAAGAAACTAAAATGGGGCAATAGACTCTTCATATTTAATTCGAATGTTTTTTACAACTGGAAGAGAAGTTTTAAACATGAAGTGTGTATGACATCCCATAGAGCTAGGGAAACAACCTACGGTGCTCAATAATTGCTCTACAATTTGATGTTATGTTTTGGTTTTATTCTAATGCTGCTGCATACCATAACCATCCACGTTTCAGTATTCTGATGTAGAAAATTAGATAACACAATTTAACAATAATCGAGAAGAACAACCAATAAACATGTATCGATGGGATGGAAAATAATGCAAACATTCATTTTCTGCAAACATAATTACATAAGGCATGGGAAAAATAATAATCATAAAATTATGCAGAATAACCTCATAGTAAGTAGCAAGATGGGCGTACCAGCAGGCGGTGAGAACTCAAAATTTCTCCGAGCACTATGACTTGTATGATAGTAACATACATGAAGGGAGCAAATAAATAGCACGCGAATGATAATTTAAGGGATATAACCAGGGATTAAGGTACTCCTAAGCTAGTACTTACTGGTATGTCTCCTAATAAATTCGCCCTGTCCCAAAACAAATATACTCCCGTGTTCAAGTTTTTGTGGAAGTCATGTATCATAGTAACTCTGCAGTATCACTTACAAGACCAGTAAAAGATGTATAGAGATAAGAGAGAAAATGTGTTGATTAACATCACAAAGCAAATTTACAATTGCAAGCCCAGAGTATGCTCCAAATCTGGCTCCGCCTCTAATCTTCATAGTCAGACAATATCACCACCATGGTTACAACTCTATGTAATCAGAGATTTCAGCAGGACAAACTTGAAAAAAGCATTATTCAGAAGAAAAGAGGAGCTTTACGAGAGAAGAAACGGGACACCATCGTGGGCTCCTCTAGATCGTTGTCTTCAGATCAAGGAGAAAGGAGCAGTCTGGTCGGTGCGGAAGAGTGGGGCCCTTGACACATACGACGCTGGCTGCTATTAGGGCGTTGGGCGAGCGCTGCTCCATGGGCATGACCGCATGAGGGAGGAGGGTGGGAGCCGTGCTCGGTGGTGCTGAAGGAGGCTGGCCGACGGTGGGAGATCGAATCACGGCTCACCGTGCACAGATCGATGTTAGAGGATGTGGATCCGTAACTGAAGGGGGTGAGGCTGTCACACGGTGTGGGTTGGCGGTAGGGGCTCCAGAACGTCGCTAGTGGCGGAACGCGGCAGGATTGGGGCAAGTGGCGTGCACAACAACTTGGTCGACGGCAGCGCCGACGATCAGGTGGCGTCGTTGGTGGCGACCTGCGTGGTTCAAATAGTGACGCGAGTGGGGGATGGGCGGTGGTGGGTGACGCTCGTGGGTTAATGGCTGGGACAACAACTATGTAGGCCAAACAGTGGTCGATGCGCTTCCAATCGCTTTGATGAAGATGGAAGTTTTTGTTACTCCTCAATTTACTCGTGGAGAAGATGAATTGGAATTAGTGGTGGAAATCAATGTGTAGAGGAGTTTCTTTTTGCCGTAATGGGTAGAGGAGTTAATGGGGAGATTATTGGGCGGTGGGGCTGGTGAGAAAGAGAGAGTCGGGCAGAGATTATTTGTCGTCGGTTGTTATATGTAACTGAACTACTGACATGTCAATGATGACATGGACTACCTGCATGTTAAGAGAATGCCTTGTAGTGGGGAGCAACTTCTTAAGAATGGTAGATACATGAACTCCTCATACTATGGTCATCATCGAAAAGGATCCCGACTTCTGTCACTCCAGGGTTTGCGGATCATAACATTTAATAGGTGACTATAACTTGCAAGATCGGATCTAGAACATAGATATAATGGTGATAACATAAACTTTCAGATCTGAAATCATGGCACTCGGACCCAATGTGACAAGCATTAAGCATGACAAAGTCATAGCAACATAAATCTCAGAAAATAATGAATACTAGGGATCAAGCCCTAACAAAACTAACTTGATTACATGATGAATCTCATCTAACTCACTCACCGACCAGCGAGCCTATGAAGGAACTACTCATTCCCGGTGGGGAGCATCATGGAATTGGCGATGGAGAAGGGTTGGTGATGACGAAGATCAAAGATTCCCCTCTCCGGAGCCCCAAACGGACTCCAGATCTGGCCTCTCGATGAAGAACAAGAGGTGGCAGCGGCTCCGTCTCGTGAAACACGATAATTCGTTTTCCCTGATTTTTCTCCAAAAATAGGATTTTATAGCGTTCGAAGTAGGGTCAGCGGGGCCACCAGGTGCGCACAACCCACCTGGGCACGCCAGGAGGGGGGCGTGCCCTAGTGGGTTGTGCTCCCCCAGAGACACCCCCTCCGGTGGTTCTTGGCTCCAATATTTTTATTTTATTCCATAAAAAATCTCCAAAAAGTATCGTTCCATTGCAAGAACTTTTATTTCTACACAAAAAGCAACACCATGGTAGTTCTGCTGAAAACAGCGTCAGTCCGGGGTAGTTTCATTCAACTCATGCAAATTAGAGTCCAAAACAAGAGAAAAACGTTAGAAAAAATAGATACGGCGGAGACGTATCATATGGATATCACCCGGCGGAGTAGCGAGTTGCAAACAGGCAGGTTTAACCCATATATGGCATATAAAGCCGGTCAAGAGGGTAAGAAAGCTAAACTCGGTGAGTTGGAAGACCCCAAGTGACCTTATGATCAATTAATAAATACTCATGCCTAGTAAACATGGGATGAAACGACAAAGGCCCCGAATTTCGGTGATGCCGACTTTATTACGTTGATCATAATATGATAAGTCAATAAGGTAGGATACCTATGTTTGAACCGCGCATCCTGGCAGCAAGTTCTCTTTGGCAACCTTTAATTTTCTGAGAACTCGAACTTGCGAGAGATCGATTCCTCTTGAACCAGATGTTGAGCCGGATATTGAGATCTCAAAACTTTGTGAGAGACAGATTTCCCTTGAGCTAGATTTTGAACCGGAATGTTTTCTGATAACCCGACATTTTTCTTTTGAGCCGAAACTTTTTGATTGCCCGGTACTTTTTAAGCCGGAAATTTTCTGACAGCCTTTAAATTTTCACCAATGTGGCAGTAACCCCTGAGGCCGGATTATTTTCCCTCCAATGACCCGGGGTTCTTGAACTTGCTGAAACTGGCAAAATTTGCTGAGTCTTGTCCGTTTAGCCCCTGAATCTTAAGAGGACTCGAGGATTTGGCTTGAGATTCTCCATACTTGACCATGATATAAGCCGACATATAGTTGAACAGCATAACACTAGAATATGTTGAAGCTGGAAGCGAAGTGGCGAGTTGATGATCTTCGCAACACTCATTGTATAAACTTGGTGTTGATAAAGCGATGTAAATCCACGAAAGGTTGAGGTTGACCGTGGCGGGTTATAAATGATCCCGTATGAGTTGTGTCAATATCCCGGCTGGTGGTTCATCTGGCTGGTTATTGAAGTATAACCAAACCGTAGTAACAGTGACTTATGCGCCTGTCCATTGAGCCATCAGGTGCAGGCGGATGCTGATAACTTATTATGATTTTCTCTAGAGTTGTTGGAATAGACCGGGCCGTAAGAGCGGCGACTTGCGCGCGCTCACGAAACAGCTCGTGCAGATGGGTGCGGCTCCGGTGTGTTGATGTAGATCAGACCGCGGGGTGGATGATAAAGACGACCGCATCATCAGAGACGACATAGACACGGGCGAGTCGGCCGCAGGCGTGAATAGATAAGTCAATCGCAAGCGCGGTCCCGACGAGCCGATATAGACCAAACCGCAGGGGCGGCGGCTATGCACATCCGTTGAACAGTAAAACATGCGTTGTCCCGGTGGATGATGAGCAGCGTATTTGCCTATGATGTAGGTCAGTCTCCGGCAAGTTGATAGTTGGATGGCAATCTGTTAAGAACTGCGGGGCGGACGTTTGCCAGTATGGCCTCTACTGGACCACTATGAGGCAAACGGGATCTCTATACCCGTAGCTTAATGATCTCTTTTGTATTGAAGAATTTTTCTACATAAAAAATATCGCAGTGTGAGAGTAATTATTCTTGAAAGAAATAAAAAATATATATTAAAAAGTAAATAAAGCGGATAGCACCTGATATTTCTATGGGATGTCGAGCCAGTCATCATGACGAGGCGATTATGAAGATGAACCGGCAGGCGTAATTAACCGGCAACAACGGTGGATCGGCTGCTGTTGTGAGCCGGCCGTGACAGCAAGGCGGCTGAACTTATAGCTTGAACCACCTCTGTTCCTCTTAACAATTCCATGCCTCAACCACTGTTTTCCTCCCACTGAGTATTTTTTAGTAGTCATCTGTGATAATTTTCAAGAACTTGACTATTGTAATGGACAAGAGGTCCTCTAGAGTCCAGAACCAGCCATTGAAAAATTTTAAGTCTGAAATTTCTCTCTTATATTCCACCGGGCCAATTCCTTCCTCTTTACTCTACTTTTTCTCCAGCCCCGTTGGGCAGCCAACACACCAACAGGACTCATCTGCAGAGAGCCAGAAGTCAGGCGCAGTTGATGGATTCGGGGAGGAAGTGACTCAGAGCGTAGCGGAGCTGCAGCTCCGTGGCGGAAGCATGGGCCCGCTTGACGCCGGGGCGACGGCTTGAAGGTGCAAGGCCACACGGCAGTAGCGGTTGAGGTGAGGCGGGTCTGCGAAGGAATGGACCGCCTCAGCGATGTCACAGGGGTGGAAGGAGGCGGAGACGGGTCGTTGATATGTCTTCATTGTATCTATTTTTTCAAACTCTTTTGCCTTTATTTTAGACTCTAATTTGCATGATTTGAATTGAACTAACCTGGATTGACGCTGTTTTCAGCAGAACTGTCATGGTGTTATTTTTTGTGCAGAATAAAAAGTTCTCGGATTGACCTGAAACTTCACGGAGATCAGTTTCGGAATATATAAAAAATATTGGCGAAAGAATCAACCGAAGGGCCCCACTCCCTGGCCACAAGGGTGGAGGGCGCACCTAACCGTCCTTGTGGCCCCCCTGGACCTCCACCGACCTCAACTTGAACTCCATATATTCACGTTTGGGAAGATAAAAAAAAAGAGAGAAGGATTCATCGCGTTTTACGATATGGAGGCGCCGTCACCTCCTGTTCTTCCTTGGGAGGGCAAACCTGGAGTCCGTTTTGGGTTGCAGAGAGGCGAATTCATCGCCATCGTCATCATCAACCATCCTCCATCACCAATTTCATGACGCTCACCGCCGTGCGTGAGTAATTCTATCATAGGCTTGCTGGACGGTGATGGGTTGGATGAGATTTACCATGTAATCGAGTTAGTTTTGTTAGGGTTTGATTCCTAGTATCCACTATGTTCTAAGATTGATGTTGCTATGACTTTGCTATGCTTAATGCTTGTCACTAGGGCCCGAATGCTATGATTTCAGATCTGAACCTATTATGTTTTCATGAATATATTTATGTTCTTGATCCTATCTTGTAAGTCAATAGTCACCTACTACGTACGTGTTATGATCCGGCAACCCTAGAATGACAATAGCCGGGACACTTTTCGGTGATGAACGTAGTTTGAGGAGTTCATATATTCACTAAGTGCTAATGCTTTGGTCTGGTACTCTATTAAAAGGAGGCCTTAATATCCCTTAGTTTTTAATAGGACCCCGCTGCCATGGGTGGGTAGGACCAAATATGTCACACAGAGAGCATAGCAGCAACATGAGCATGCCACAACTCATGCTGCATAAGCTTAATGCCACTATATACACAATATATTTTTCTGTATACACAGGGAACATTTTTTTAACACACGTTGAACATTTTTAAAATACAAGATGAATATTTTTTTCAAACACAGGCCCAAGCATTTTTAGAATACATGGTAAAGATTTTGCAAATTCCTACTGTTCATGTTTCTAAATGTTATGAAACTTTTTAAAAACAATCATGCGAACATTTTATTTACATTGCATAAAAAAATTCTAGAAAGTGTCATGTGTTTTTTAAATGCATGAAGTTTCTTTTAAAAATTGTCACGAACATTCTTTGAATGTTAAGATTCTTTTCCATTGTATATAATATTTCTTTAGACATCACAGAACATTCTTTTCAAATGCATGAACATTTTTTAAATGTCAACATTTTTAAACAGCGCAAACAATTTTTTTATTGAAAGTTTATTATCAAAATAAAGATAGAATAAACTTATTCTTGTTTTTTAAAAAATGTTTGGAATCTTCAAAAGTGTCCGCACTCTTAAAACTGTCCAGGGATTTTCAAAAAATAACTTCCAAATTTGTTTGGGAAGAAATTGTTTGGAATACCAAATTTTGTTCTTACTTTTCAAAAATAAAATCAGAATTATAAACTTTATTCAAATTTGTAAAATACTTTCCAAAATTTAAATTTGTTTGTGTTTTATAAAAATATTCTACATTTTAAAAAATCACAATCTGTAAAAAAAGGTTTCAAAAAATTTCAAACATCCTCTAATCTGGACACTGTGCTATGTCCTTTTATAGACTTTCCCGTTTACTTTATGTTACTATCATGCATTGGTTGTAGTGGTACGAACTCTAGTTGCCTTGCATGATGCATCATATCCCGAGTCAAAAAAAAAACAAATAAACATGTCACAACTTATAATATCTCACATCTAACTGTTATATGGACAGACCCAAAAAAATCAGCTCAATTCCTATGAAAATAAAAACGGGTTTGCTGTTTCACATCTAGAGTGAAGGGAAGTGAGCACGTCTATGAAAAAAAAGGATCGGGCATGGATACACGACATCCATGGTCATCTGGGTCCAGCGGCAGTGCTCGAGTACTTTGACCTCTGGTGTCGGCTGTAGACCGTCACTCTATCCCAGGAGCCCGACACCATTCTCTGGAAGTGGACGGAGAACGGGGCTTACTCCGCGTCTTCCTGCTACAACACCTTATTCATCGGTTCTACGCTGTCTGAGCACTAGCGCCTTGTATGGAAATCGGGTGCCCCTCTCTAAGTCAAATTCTTCCTCTACCTCGCCTCCGTCAACCGCTGTTGGACGGCTGACCGGCTGGAACGGCGTGGCTTACCGCATGAGCCAGAATGTGTGATGTTCTCCCAACAAGCTGAGACCTTACACCACCTTCTGGTGGAGTGAATTTTCTCTCGCACTATCTGGCATGGCATCCTCTCCTGATGTTGCCCCGAGATCACCGCACCAGAGGGCTCTCTTGGCTTCCTCGACTGTCTCAGCTCGATTCTTCCTACGACGACCCCGGGCAAGCGACATGGGCTCTCCACCATCGCCGCGCTGACGGCTTGGTCCTTCCGGCGTCATCGCAATGCTATCATCTTCGACAAGATCACACCCTCCTCCGCCTCTCTTCTGGTCACGATATAGGACGACGCCCGCTCCTGGGCCTGCGCAGGAGCCAAAGGACTTAACAACATCATCCCTGTAACGTAGCTTAGTCTCTTTGGGCTAAGCAACCCATTCTATGCTCACTGTGTATCACGGGCACGCCTTGTAGTGTACATGTCCCTGATGCCAACCTGTACGTTCTTCTCCTCTATCAATGCGATGATACGCTGACCATGGCGTATTCGAGAAAAAAAAAAGCACGTCTTCGACCCATTAGTTCTTGTCCACTCGTCCTTTTTTTTCAACTCAACTCTTTTGCGTATATAGTTGTGTTGGGAACCAACGCTACATGTTCACCTTTTGAATTGATGAATGGTTTCTTCATGAATTCATGAACGAAAGCTACATGTTCACTCTACTTTTTTGTGTTTTTTTATCTTTTTATGTTTAAATTCATAATTCTTTTAAAGAAAATTTGATATTTTTTTCTAATTTTCTGTGTGTCCATTTCCTTCTCTTTTTTATTTTCCTTTTTCCTTCTTTATTTATTTTTTGTTTAAATTCATGAGTTTCTTTAAATAAATTACCTATGTCTCGTCTAAGTTCTTGATCGTTCGACATGTTCTATTTAAATGTCGTGCTACTTGCAAGTACACCCTCAACATGCAACCGGTCTGCCTTTTTTAGTTACAAGTTCACCCTCAATATGCAACTATGGCCTGACCCAATTTTATTCCAGTTGCAAGTCCATCCGTGACACGCAACTTGGGGTCGAACCCTTTTTGCCTCAGTTGAAAACCACCTTCGACATGCAATTAGAGCGCCTTGCCATTTTCCTCGTCCCGGTTGCAAGTCCACCCTCCACACGCAGCCAGGGCCTGTCCTACTTTTCTCTCAGTTGCATGTCCAACTACACACTTGACACGTAGTGGGGGCAACTAGGAGTCCTACCAATTTTTATTCCAGTTGCAACTCTACACTCAATACGTAACTAGGGCCCGACCCATTTTTGTCCAGTTGCAAGTCCACGCTTGACATGCAACTGGGGCCTCGGCCCTTTTTGTCACAGGTGCAACTCCGCCTCCGACATGCTATTGTGGCGGCCTGCCATTTTTCTTTATCTTAGTTGCAAGTCCATTCTCGACACGCAACTGGAGGCCTACCCATTTTTGTCCTATTTGCAAGTCCACTCTCAGTACGCAACTAGGAGCCTGACCAAATTTTGTCTTAGTTGCAACTCCATCCTCAATACACAAGTGGCGCCCAAACCATTTTCGTCCTAGTTGCAAGTGTGCCCTTGACACACAATTGGGGTCAGATTATTTTTTGTCTAAGTTGCAAGCCCACCCTCGACTCGCAACTTGGGCCCAAACTTTTTTGTTCGAGTTGCAAGTCCACCGTCGACACGCAACTGGGGCCCGACCTTTTTTGTTCGAGTTGCAAGTCCACCCTCGACTCGCAACTAGGGCCCCATCTTTTTTGTCCGAGTTGCTAGTCCACCCTCGACTCGCAACTGGGCCCGAGTTTTTAATTCCTAATTGCAAGTCCAACCTCGATTTCACAACTGGGGCCTGCCCTTTTTTGTCCCAGTTGCAAGTCCATCATCTACTCGCAACTGGGGCTTGACCTTTTCTTGTCCCGGTTGCAAGTCCACTCTCGACTCACAACTATGGCCCAACCTTTTTTTGTCCCAGTTGCAAGTACAATCTCGACTTGCATCTGGGACCGACCTCTTTTAGTCCCAATTGCGGGTCCACCCTTGACTCGCCACTGGCGGTCCGACCTTTTTTTTATCCCAATTGTAAGTCCACACTCGACAGCGAACAAACCACAGATGAGCCGACCCAAGTAGCTAGGTTATGTTTTTTGTTTTGTTTTGTTTTGTTCATGTTTTTCTTGTTATTGTATCATTTTTTCTTAATTGGTTTTCTTCTCCTTTTAATTTTTCTATTTTCCAAAACTTGATCTCATTTTCTTTATTTTTTGATTCTTTTTTCATAAATTCACAAGTTTCAATAAATGTTCCAAAAATCATAAATTTGTTCATTTTTCTAAAGTTGTTTGTGTTTACCAACTTTAAAAAAAAATCAAAATGTGTTTATTTTTTGTTCTCTTCTTATTTATCTATTTTCTCTATTTTGTTTTCTCAACTTTTTTTTTCTGTCCACTTTTAGTTCATTGTATATAAAAAAAATCGCTTTTAGTTCATTGTATATAGAGAAGGACAGATCTGATGGCTAGCTTTACCTATAGGCCGGCGGCCACCCAGGGGCGAGTTGGTTTTTGGTTTTGGCTTTGACAAGTTAAAATCAAATAAACATGACTAACGATGAAAACAATAAAATGAAGCTGACATCATACTTCATAGACGGACATAGACGGACCCAAAAACAAATAAAAATGACTTGCGAGTCCGTGTAGACAAAGAAGAACGACATGTATAACTTAGGAGTCCTCAAGCTTCAGCTAAAAAAACTGAGCATATGCCTGATTGTAAAATAATTATCACATCTCATCGTACCAAAAGAAGGCGTAACCATGATAAACTAAACTAGGCACGAACATACAATTTTTTTTCGCAAATGGCCCTCAGATACACCACCACTACCTGTCTAATATTTTAATATCGCCTAATTGTAAGACAAGTAGAAGAATGACATAAATTGTTATGCATAAAAAAATGAATATCAAACCGTTAACAAATATCAATTGAAAATTTATCATTGATTTTCGTGCTAGGAGTTGGCAAGACAAACTTGATTATTTCAAAATTGGATCCGTAGAAATATAATTATATAAGGGTAAAATATTTTTCAAGTATTACGAGATACTAATAGCTAATGTGATTCTAGATAGATACATTCGCAACTAAGTATATCATTTATTGAAAATTAAGCAGGAGCACTTACTAATGCACTAAGAAGAAACTTCTCTAGTTTTTTTATATATGCAAATAATTGTTATGTACATCATATTTGAAGAACAAGACTAGCCATGCAGCATATACCTCTCGCACTTCGAATTTTGTTGAGCGGTAGGTCTGTGTAATGTTTGTTTCTCGAACTTGGTTGAGTTGTTTTGTATATGCTACAATGTGGATTGAATAAGTGGGCAAGATGTGTATCTTGCCAAATGGATCAAACTAATTCATTCTTTACCAATCCCTTAGTAGGTGGCGTAATATTCACAAAGAGGTGTTCCCTGGTACCATGACATGAAGGCTTCATTTAGACCAAAGATGCAATTTGCGGAACATAAATGAGCAAACAGATGCACTCTTCCCTATAATGAAGTTTTTTTATATAGTTGATTATTAGGTGTTGTAATTAAATTATAGTTGAGGTGTTGTAATTATTTGATAACTTAGCATCTTTCAAATTGTATGATATCTGAAAGTTAAAAACTTGCATTTTACAGATAAATATAATCTACTATATCTAAATAGAAGCTCCCCACTACTTGATTTCTCTCCATATGCAACCTATCCACATCAGCAAGCTGCCACGTCATACTTTTCCCCCACCATCGGTGATACATGCAGCCTTTCAAAAGACTCGATGGCCTCCTGTGGGCAACAAATAATTACTCCACGGTGGCAAAAATAATGGCTATCGGTAGACTCTGCATGCAAATGTCCAGTCCGCTAGCCATGCCCAATAAACGGCAACAAATACGCCCATGCAGTGGTTCCGGGAATAGCCATAAATATAGGATCACAATTTACTGTGGGATCCATCATCTTCCTCATCAACGAATAAATCTCGGCCGATTCAGGCCCTGTTTGGTTCATAATTCCTAGGACTTTTTTTAGTCCCAACTTATATAAGTCTCAAGTCCCTAAAAAGTCCCTACCTGTTTGGTTTCTGAGACTTAACATGGACTAAAAGACCATATTACAACTATAAGTCCCTATAAGTCCCTCCTTGAGAGTCTTATTTTATAAGTGCCAAATGCCCACTTTAAGTCCCTATAAGTCCCTCTGTTTGGTTTAGATGAGACTTATAGGGATTTTTTGAAGTCCCTAAACCAATAAGTCCCTAGAAACAAACACCCTCTCAAGTCCCCACCGAGTCTTCTCATCTTCCCTCTATCTCTATATCTCTCTCCATACTGAGTTGTCGCCGGCCAAGCCTTCAAGGGTTGTCGCTGTCGGCGCACTGTTGCGGTGCTGCCATACTAATTGTTTGTGCCACCGATTTGTTCAGATATGCAGCCGAACGCCACGGCGAGCGGCACCGCCGCCTCGAACGCGACGACTCGCGTCCATCCAGCACTCCGACGAGCACTACTCCCTTGGCACCTTGGCAAGTGGCTGACACTGGTCCAGATCTTCCAGCTCGCGGCTGGCGCGCTATGTAAGAAAGGCGCCCTCATAGTGGTGCTCACAGACCAGCGTGTGGTCATCAGCGCATTTCTGCAGCGAGGGCTACGGACGCCGACGCTGGGTACGCCTACACGCCAATGGGCGAGGACGAGCACTTGGATACTTCATCTGATGGTTTTTCTATATTGATTTTTCAGAAAAGGAGCAAAAGATTCGGGACAAAGGATTGAGCAAGGACATATCCAACATGTATCCAGATTTCTTTTCCTTTATTCTTAACCTATTTCTTCTCTGCTTAACCTATTTCATGTATCCAGTTTTTATGTAGGTTACTCTTCTCTTTATCAATTATTTGTTCATTTTCTGTGAATCCCCTATGATACCTTTTGGATCTATAGGTTAGTCATTAGGCTTAGGTAAGAGTTTGGTCTGGGTAATCATCGTTTGTTTCCTTCATTATACACGGTTAAAAACAGTGTTGCTCCCTTCCTTATTGTCTTTATGATAAGTCATTGATATGTGTTCTACTTACTACCCTCCTCACTGTAACCCACAACGACTGTATGTCAAAGCCTCTGATTAGCTATAGTTGTACCTTGCAGTTTCATTATAGTGATGAGCTTGAAATTGAGGAGATGGGTGATTGTTTACTTTTCTGCGCTGAAATGTGTCAATCTAATAAATATCACACATTACCAATTTCCATTTTTTTCATATCTCTTTAAATCGTTGCTGAATTTCCCGCAGCAACGCGCGGGGTATCCTCTAGTTTTATTAATTTCTATGTACTCCTATAATAGCTAGGCCGTGTAGGAGCACGGGTAGATGACTAGTGATCATAATGCTTAGTCTTAATAACTGATAGAAAATTCTGATCTAAGAAAAACTAATAGAAAAAACTATAAAACACAAGGGTGTCCAAGTGGTTTGTCAAGGCTGCCTGGGTTGACGCCAAAATTTAGCTAGATTGTAGATACATTAAATAATAAAATGTGTATGAGGTGAATATTTCACATGGGACGGTTTCGAAAAAACATTTTATCTGATAAGCACATTTTTCTTTGTCAACATAAAAATAGACTGGGGTGCCGGTGCGACAAGAAGTGGGCAAGGAGACGGCTAGAAAAAGAAGGGTGGCGCGATGCAGAGAAGGGAGCAAAGGCAGCGCGGCTGAGGAGGGAGATGTACAAGGGAGGAGGGAGAAGGGGCCGGATGAGGGTGTTTGCGGTTGTCGCGCCCACACCCATGTTAATAAACGTGAGGTAGATGAAGGGTCAGCCCTTGCCTAGTTTCGGAGCTCGGCATAGGAAGGCCAACCGTCAAACAATAAATACCACGTGTCCTGTGGTGTCCGCCTGACATTTTTTTGGCGTGTTTTTTGGACCCTGGTATTCCGTAATAAGAAAAGTCATAAATATTGTTTAGTTTCCGTTAGTGGAAACCCAACAAACATAGACTGACGTCATGTCCCATCGCCTGATCATTTGTTGGGTCCACCTTTCGGGGTATTGCCGAGTTTCTGTCGTACATAACTCGGCGAATGTGCATCATTGCTGAGTCTCAATTTTTTTTACCAACTGCCTTTTGACAAGCACTAGGCAAACGATGATGTTTGTCGAGTGTCGCGTTACTTCCAAGTCCATTTATCAGCAAACTCGTTAGCCACCATACACCGCCGACCTTCCGATAAACTGAACTCGGCAAAAACTTAGAACTCAACGAAATCCTAGATTTCAGTAGTGTTTCTTTCCAATGCTTTAGGTTTTTTTTGAACATCAGTACAGATACAAGCGCTCATATACACGCGCATACACTCATCCCTATGAATACACACACGCACACCCTACCCCTATGAGCACCTCCAATGCTTTAGGTTGGTGTAGAATTTTTCTCCAATACCTTTTTTTACAGTCCGTTAACCGGACACACAAAAAAGCCCGCAGCCCATGGGATGCTGATGTGTGCGCGGCTCCCCTTGAGTTTTTGGGCCGTGGAGAGGTGATCTGCCGTGGGTCCACGCAGCCGGCGTGAAGTGCGACGGGAACGTGGCGAGGCTTACGGCTCGCAAGTAGAAACCCTCGTCTCCGCTGCTCGCCCAAACCCTCGTCTTCGGTCTACCTTCCCCCTCTCGTCGTTGTTCCCCTCCCCCAGCTCTCTCATCGCCCTTGATCTCCACCCTAGCTCCCACGATCGATGGCATGGCAGAGCCGACAGAAAGGAGGGAGTCGAGGTGCACCCCAGTCATGGTGCGGGCCACGCTCGAATTCGACATCGTCAGGTACAGCCTGCATAAGGGCATGGGCGCCGGCAAATTCATCCGGTCCCCTCGCGCCTCCGTTGGCGGGTACGAATGGTGCATCCGCTACTACCCTGACGCAGACAGGGAGATGATCGAGGACCATGTCTCAGTCTACGTGGAGCTTCTGAGCAAGGGTGGTAAGGCAAGGGCGCTCTTCGACTTGAGGTTGGTCAACCAGGCTAACGGGCTGTCAACGTCGGTGACGTCCTGCTTGGAATCACCCGAAGTGTTTGATTCCGTCGACCCCATTAAGAACAAATATACTTGGGGTGTTCATACTTTTATGAAAAAGAGTGAGCTGGAGAAGTCACCTTACCTGCGTGATGACCATCTTATAATTGAGTGTGATCTCAGTGTGATCAGCAATGTGCCGCTTGTTGCAAAGACCGTGGAGATCCAGGTGCCACCCTCTGACTTGGCAGATAATCTAGGAACATGGCTTGAGACGGGGGAGGAAGCAGACGTGACATTCAATGTTAGAGGGGAGACTTTCCCTGCACATAAGATTGTGCTTGCAATGCGGTCACCGGTCTTCAAGGCAGAGCTCTATGGACCGATGGGAAGTCGGACGGCACGCAACATAACCGTGGAAGATATGCAGCCTGCTGTTTTCAAGGAATTGCTTCGCTTCATCTACACAGATTCATTGCCTTCTCGGGACAACCTCGATGATGACATGGTTAAGCATTTACTGGTGGCTGCAGATCGGTACGCCATGGAAAGGATGAAGATGATATGCGAAGGCATTCTTTGTAGAAGACTTCGTGTCGAGACTGTGGCAACCACGTTAGCTCTAGCTGACCAGCATCACTGCAGCAGGCTCAAAGAAGCCTGCATTGAATTTGTTATCTCTTCGAATAGATTGGCTGCTGTGATTTCAGGCCAAGGGTATGTGCACTTGAAAAGATCATGCCCTGCTGTCATAGCAGAAATCTTGGAGAGAGTAACAAAGTCTCGCACAGGTTAATGTGTTCATCCCAGGGTAAAACTTGGATTACTTAGCTTACCTGCCCTTGTCACTTTCTAGAGATCTTTTTGAGGAGCAACTATATAAGTCTTGGAAAGTTTAGTGTGCTCATCTTGGATTCATGTGTTAGCTTCCATGCACTTGATTATTCATACATAGCCCTCTGAGAAGAATCTAGTCTATATCTGCTCTCTTTGACTTCTCCCTTTTTCTAAAATTTGGGGAAGCCTTTGTAGTTGTTGTAATTTACTTTTTGAGAAATATGTCCGTGCGTTGCAATGGGAAAAGCAAATCCTTGCATGCTACAAGTAACCCATTCATATTGTCACTCTCTCAGCTATCGTCGCCGATGGTTCTCAAGGTGCTGATCTTGGTCATAATACTTTTAACACATCGCCTTTGGCAAGCCCCTCCCTCCACCAACTTAGTGCATGCACCATCCCACACTCTTGCCCTTTAGTCCAAGACCCATTCGTGTCGTCGCTTCTCCGGGGCAGAAACGATCTCTCGCTACACATGGTCATAATTACTTGTAATAACGGCGTACATCAGCATCATCTCATCTGCATCTGGAGCATGTGTCTTCCCTGAAAAAAAAAATTACTAAAGAGTAATGTGAAACATATTAATATCACGAACATACCAATTACACTCAGCCTCTGCACCAACAAAATGCCAACATCTAGTTGTCTATATGCAACCCTATGATTGAAATATTCAACCGATTTTGAAATTCGAACAGTTTGACCGTTGATCATATCAACTAAAATATCCACACAAAGATCTTCACAGAAAGACAAATCGCTATCAAAACTAAATCTGAAAGGGAAAATCTCTGAAAAGAAAAGACCTTAAATAGGACAAGACAGACAGGATTACGAAGTAAAATAATAAGCTCCATCAGATAATATACCTAATCATATCACCTGACAATGAACACCCCTCCGTCATGCGTCATTGGTATAATTTAGTAGACCATTACACAAGCATGAAACACTAAGTAGGTTAGAGGATAAATTCTTGGGAGGTCAAACTATAGGCGGTCAACATCAGTTGATGCATACCTGCATTCGTACATGTGTGCTTCCTTGTTAGTATACTTGTACGCATCAGGTGATCCAGCGGAGCTTGCTTGCTTGCGTCCTGCATAGATGGCGATACACATGAGGCTGCAGCCATGGCGAGCGCCGTTGTCGCCGCTCTAGGTCGTCTGCCCCTCTATCTCCTGCTCCCTCTGCTTTATCTCCATAGGCATGGTGCCGGCACCGTCTGCCTCGCCGCGGAAGGCAATGCGCACATAGCATCCGTCAGTGCCGATCACACGGTGGCGAGGTCAGACTTCAGCTAGGCGATATGCCCAAGTGATTTGAGCGTGAGGCTCGTCATGTCGTCCTTACTGCCTTGCTCCTCCTCCATCCCCCATCTCCCTTCTTCTTCCTCTCCGTCCTGCACCTTCCCGCCATGGTGCTCTCCCTCTCTTGCTCTTTGCCGTCGACTTCGCCATGATCCACTGCCAGTCACCTCGCCCTCGCCTCCCAGCAATGCCTGGTTGTCCTGCTCGTAGATCTCGAGGGCTGACGACGATGACAAGGGCCTACTTATTTCCTCGACTACGCCCATGACGCACGCGCTGCCGCGGCAAAGGACACCTCGTGGAGGGTGACTCCAGGTGAGGCGAGGTAAGACCGACGAGACGGCGGAGGTCGAGCCGCTGGTGATGGGCGGCGGTAAGGCTGGAAAGCAGTCCATCCCGATAGTCGCCGCTGTTGGAGCCCATGATTTGGGAGGCCTTGGTGAGAAGAGCGCGAGCATCAATTGGACTATCACAACACACTCGTCCATGCTGGTAGGATTTCTTGCAATACATGGTATATATGGAAACGAACACCAATCTGGAGGCATCGATCTGATTTGGAGACGACGTGGGTTTGATTTCCTTAGTATTACTTTCTGGATTTTTTTTGTGTGCCCACGTACAGGTAGATACGTTGTAAAAATATTGGTAGACATAGATTACATGTGTGTAGATCTCTTTTTAGTTCTCAGCCGTCAATCTTTAAGGTTTACACAAAATTAACGGATATAAATAGATGACCTATGCAGAACTATGAAAAGCTTCGTCCTTTAATATTAGATATAGATATAAATATAGATATATGCATGCGGTACTTTAATGATGCACTTGCAGGTGAAGATTAACTGGTAGATTTTAATTAGAGAAAAGGCTTTGAATGCTTTGTATGCATGATTGTTGACCAACACACATGGACTTGACAATCATCAGAATTAGAGCAACTCCAGCGCAGAGACCCATTTTGTCTGTTTGGGTTATCCGAACACAAAACTTGGCCCAACTGGGCGACCCGAACGGACACGCGTGTCCGCCTGCTATCCGTTTATTGTCCTCCCGACCTAAACTTGGCCCAAATCTATGAACAAATGGGTACGAAGCGGACAGAAGCGGACGCTCTTGTCGACTGCTGTCGTCCACTCGTGTCCACTCCTGGTCCCACCTAGCAGTGACTACCCACGAGATGGCGTCTACCTCCACCCATGCTGCGAGGAGGAGCGAGGCCACATGCGAGGAGGATAGTAGCATTGCCCCTTCTCTCTTTTCTCTCGTTTTTTTGTTTGGGCTTCCTTAGCCTCTTTTTTTGGCTTCTTTAGCCTCTTTTATTTTTTGTAATGTCCGGAGACTCATCCCAACTTGTGAGGGAATCATAGCTTCCATCATCCTTTTCTCACATGGAACAATGCTCTAATAATGATGATCATCACACTTTTATTTACTTACAACTCAAGAATTATAACTCGATACTAGAACAAAATATGACTCTACATGAATGCCTCCGGTGGTGTACCGGGATGTGCAATGATCTAGCATAGCAAATGACATTAATAAAAGGACAAGACATGAAAACATTATGCTAGCTATCTTACGATCATGCAAAGCAATATTACAATGATGGTGCGTGTCATAATAAAACAGAACGATGGAAGTTGCATGACAATATATCTAGGAATGACTATGAAAATGCCATAATAGGTAGGTACGATGGCTCTTTTGAGTAAGGATATATGGTGGGTTTTATGCAGCAGTGAAAATGTTGCGGTACTAGAGAGGCTAGCAATGGCGGAAGGGTGAGAGTGCGTATAATTCATGGACTCAACATTAGTCATAAAGAACTCACATACTTATTACAAAAATTTATTAGCTATCGAAACAAAGTACTACACAGATGCTTGATGTCTACTACGCAACCTTCTTCTTGTAGACGTTGTTGGGCCTCCAAGTGTAGAGGTTTATAGGACAGTAGCAAATTTCCCTCAAGTGGATGACCTAAGATTTATCAATCCGTGGGAGGCATAGGATGAAGATGGCCTCTCTCAAACAACCTTGCAACCAAATAACAAAGAGTCTCTTGTGTCCCCAACACACCCAATACAATGGTAAATTGTATAGGTGCATTAGTTCGGCAAAGAGATGGTGATACAAGTGCAATATGAATGGTAGATATGGGTATTTGTAATCTGAAAATATAAAAACAGCAAGGTAGCAAGCGATAAAAGTGAGCGTAAATGGTATTGCAAAGCTAGGAAACAAGGCCTAGGGTTTATACTTTCACTAGTGCAAGTTCTCTCAACAATAATAACATAACTGGATCATGTAACTCTCCATCAACATGCAACAAAGAGTCACCCCAAAGTCACTAATAGCGGAGAACAAACAAAGAGATTATTGTAGGGTACGAAACCACCTCAAAGTTATCCTTTCTGATCGATCTATTCAAGAGTCCGTAGTAAAATAACACGAAGATATTCTTTTCGTTCGATCTATCCTAGAGTTCGCACTAGAATAACACCTTAAGATACAAATCAACCAAAACCGTAATGTCACCTAAATACTCCAATGCCACCTCAAGTATCCATGGGTATGATTATATGATATGCATCGCACAATCTCAGATTCATCTATTCAACCAACACAAAGAAATTCAAAAAGTGCCCCAAAGTTTCTACCGGAGAGTCAAGACGAAAACGTGTGCCAACCCCTATGCATAAGTTCACAAGGTCACTGAACCCGCAAGTTGATCATCAAAACATACATCAAGTAGATCACGTGAATATCCCATTGTCACCATAGATAAGCACATGCAAGACATACATCAAGTGTTCTCAAATGCTTAAAGACTCAATCCGATAACATCAAAGGGAAAACTCAATCCATTACAAGAGAGTAGAGGGGAGAAACATCATAATATCCAACTATAATAGCAAAGCTCGTGATACATCAAGATCGTGCCGAATCAAGAACACGAGAGAGAGAGAGAGAGAGAGAGAGAGAGATCAAACACATAGCTACTAGTACATACCCTCAGCCCCGAGGGTGAACTACTCCCTCCTCGTCATGGAGAGCGTTGGGATGATGAAGGTGGCCACCGGTGAGGGATCCCCCTCCGGCAGGGTGCCGGTACAAGGTCCCGATTGATTTTTGGTGGCTACAGAGGCTTGCGGTGGCGGAACTCCCGATCTAGGTTATGTTCTGAAAGTTTGGGATATATAAGAGGTGTTGAAGTCGGGAACAAGTCAGTGGGGTCCACGAGGCGGCCACGAGGTAGGGGGGCGCGCCCAGGGGGTAGGGCGCGCCCTCCACCCTTGTGGTGGCCTCGGGACTCTTCTGGTCCATCTTGAGACTATCAAGATAAGGAGTTGTTGGAGCCTCAAGCGCTTGCCTGCCGTTGCTAAGCAATGTCCCAAAGTGGAATGCGAGAAGGAATGGTGGGGCAGCTTGGAGTGGGATGAGGGGGGTGCCAACCACCACCCTTCGCTCTACAAGTTGAGGCACTCAAGGTACTACAAGAAGGCCCGGCAGCCTAGAGGCACCGTACTCAGCTGAGATATATTTGGCTCCATCTTTCTATTCATTAATAATTAACTTAGTGTGCTAATCAGCCTAGTTTCCTCATCGTCCTCTCAGTGCTACTCTACCGCAGTAATTTATATAGTTAATCAATCATCTCATTGGCCATTTATTATGTTGCACTGTAGGTAATCCACCCCTTCTGTGAGGTGAGTTTCAGCTTGCTTGAACGCCACATGCATGTCGGGCTACAAGGTTGAAGATTTCTCGACAATATATGGATGTGTGTATTTTCCCTGCCCAAATTCATGCTGCTTGATTGGTTTTTGTGTGCTCTGCTCCTGCAACAATCTACATTGTCATGATGTTGCATCTTCTAGTTTGGTTTGGTTCTGTCAGCTTTGCTGGACCGACCCATATTGCATCAAAGCAAGTATTTTATCATCTGGTTGGATAGATGATGGTACAGACGTTGAGCAAGAGAGAACCCCAGAAATAAGAAGTAGCATTCAGCTTAATTATGCAGTATGGGCACGGATGTGCTCATGTTGGTGCTACATATGCTCTCTCTGTATGTGTGGTATGTGATTTGTCGGCTATAGCGACTGATTGTTGTAATAATTTGTTGTACTGCTATGACTTCCATGTGTAATGCTGATGAAGATTTTCTATGTTGTGTTCTTTGTGCAACAGTTGTGCATTGTTATAAATCCGCTGCTTTATGCTTTGCTTTTGTTCTGGGTTGGTCGATGACTATATTAGTTTGCATACGTATCAAGCAAAGAGCTCTTCTTTTCTTTTTTACTGGCTATCTGAGCAGCAAGCGGTCAATGCTGATCGAGCTTGTAATAATCATCTAAGTTTAAATACTTGGACCTTACAGAGTATGATATATTAGCTTTTTAATAATTGTATTAAGTTTTTCAAACAAGATTATATATTTAGAGGCATGCATGTACATATCATTCTCATCTATGCATCTTCATTTAGTTATTTCCAGAAGATCATCACCAGATTAAGCTAGCGAGGAAAACAGAGCCACAGCACATATACACAGAGTTGAGTAGTATCTAAATGAGCTTGTTCTAATTAAGTGGCAACTGGGCAAAGCAGAACCATGCCTTTTTTGTATTTTTGGCGAGTATCACTGTATGATGCTAATGCAAGTCGAAATATAAATTCGGTTGGGATTTTATTTTCAATCTGAAAAGAAACAGCCCAATATTAGCTTATAGGGTCTCAGTTCACTCTGTTTTGGAGACAAATATGATACTACCTCTGTCTCAAAATTCTTGTCTTAGATGTGTCTAAATACGGATGTATCAAGTCTAGATACATTCGTATTTAGACAAATTTAAGACAAGAATTTTATGACGGAGGGAGTACGTACTAATTTAGAGGCAAAGTCTGGACAAAGAGAAGCAGAGCAAGACCTAGGGTGGAAACTCTAGTTGTACCAAAACTCCATGACCGGAAGCCGATGAATCCCGTGCATACAAACCAAGGAGAAGCAGAGCTTTGGTTGCGTTACTGCAAATTTTGAACAGCTCTTGCTAAGATTGGCTTGTCCAGTAGAAATCTTGTCGATCTCAGTCTGAACCATTCGTCTCCTGCCCCAACTGTTTGACCTGCTGTTGGTGTACACGGCTGCTGACTGCTCTGCTTCCCGTGAACGTGAGGCACAACAGAGTTCCTCACAAATAAATGGGTGGGCTTCCATGTTTATCACGTCACACGAGCCCACCAAATTTGTATCATCATGTTACAAAATTGCACAACGTATTACAAACAAACGTATTCTCTCTTTCTCACGAAATGGAAGCAGAATAGCCCGGATGTATATATAAGTTATTATTCACCCGAGATAATCTTACAATCATTTCATAAATAAATTATATTTTAAATATAAATAGTTACATTCATATTGATTCACTGCGTACAAATAGTTACAATTGTTTCATAAATTTGACATGAGAAGCAAAAATATAGGTCATAAGACCAGAAAAATTGCATTTTATGTATATTTTACACAAAATATTTTTTATGGAAGTTATATATTTTCTTATGTTCTCTTTCACGTATGAAATAAGAAAAAATTTACGGAGCCTAAAATTATGATGCATTGATGTTAAAAGGGGTTGGGGGGGGGGGGGGTTGAAGAATAACTATTCCACACTCATTGTCACCCTGGGTGAGGAATAGTTATTCTTCGCCCCTCCCCCTCTATTTTAACATCAATGCACTGTAATTTTATGTTCCGTAAATTTTGTCTTATTTCATAAGTAGAAAGAAAACGTAAGGAAAATATATAATCTCCGTAAAAATATTTCATGTTACGTAAAACTACAAACATAAAAACATAGTGTAAAATATACATAGAACACAATTTTTCTTGTCTTATGACCTATATTTTCCCTGTAACGATTCGGCACCTTTTAAATCACCTCAAATAACTGCACATGTTCTTGCTACCCCGGTTGGCGCCACGTTTTAAATTGCAAGCCCGACTCCTCCTTTCATTTGTGCTTGACTCTCTTAGTTGTTGCAATGGAAGATTTTGGAGTTGGCCGTGCAAGCAACAGAAGGGGCAATCTATAGCTTCAAGCAATAAAATTAAACGCAGGGAAGTGGTAGATCACTTTTATTTCTGTACGTGTCGTTCTATGGACAAACGTGGATCCTTGATCTTCTTCAAACCTTTTTATCTTCCGGTATTCAGTTGGGCATAACAAGGGCATGCTTGCATGCGGCAGACTTGGTGGTGCTGGCTACAGCTGCTCGTGAGTGAATAACTGCGTTTCGTTGTGTAGTTAAACTAGTTGCTGGGGCGTGCCATTGGCACGCCTCCTGAGCGTTCATGTGCGCACTTATCTAGCTTACGCACATGCGTGGGTCTAGGTTGATCCTTGATGGCACTTATATACAACAAAAGTGATTTGGCTACAGGTGAATATAGCTATTGGACATGATGAGGGGGTGCTCCTCTGGTCGCGCTATCGTGCGCACTAATCATGTTGCCACAGTTGTTTACGCCTATTGATAGCAACAAAAATAGTAGCTCCTAGAAACCTATGTCATGGCTCTTTTAAATCACAATCATACACCTCTTATCAAGAGACTGAACAAATTATTCATTGCCAAACCAGAAAGTGCCATTCATGCACATCAGGAAAGAATATTCATAACTAAAATAGCACCTCACATTAAGATGAGTCAACTGCTATGAACCAAAAAACTCAGGTGGTACTACTTCAATCCTACTATAGACTACAACCCTGTCAGTGAACTATGGGAAGAAGAAAAAAGCGAGCAACAGCCGATCATCTTCAAAACATAGAAGAAACTGGGTCATTTAATTGAAAAAATGGGGCAGTAGAACCCTCACCTCATAATGGACCTTGTGTTTCTTGTCTCTCATGCGGGTTCTGCAGAATAAGATTGTATAACCAATCAGCAGGAAGTCAATCTTAGTTGCACATAGAAAAACATTTATTTGGTGGAAGAACCTTGTATGGTGACTATTGTTCAATTTAAGAAATAATATATTTGTAAGAAAGAGAAACATCTTTCTCCAAACAAAAAGGAAAAGGTAAAATATGATGAACACTGGAACAAAATATTATCTTGCATCACATGAAACAAATAAAGACAAGTCAAAAAGCAGTACAAATACACCCAGATATATAATGAATAGCTATATTAAATCTCACAGAAAAGGTGCTTCAGCAGTATAGATGTTTAGAAAAGCACATACTACTTTGTCTTCTATTTATTTCTTAACATAGAGGACAATGCAGAGCATATAAGCAAATAAATAAGCACAAAGTTGCTCCATTTTCCATGAATAACAAAACAAGGAAATCTTGACATCCTCGACTCAAACATCAGAAATCACAAATTTTAAAATAAATCAATGTTGAAAATTTCTCTGAACCCAAAGGATTTCTTTTTCTTGATTGCGATGGAAATCCATGTGCGCATTCATCCTGTACTAACCCAGTGAAGAACAAATACAAGTACAATCATCATTGTTATAGTACGTTCCAGTGAAAAATAGGAGGGGGGGCATCATGTGGTGAAACCATGGTGGAAGAACTTAATAATCAAATAACAAAAATATTGGAGCCTTCCATTCGTTTTCTTTCTCTTCCATGATCATCTCTGATACGATAGGCATATTCCTTGTCAAACTGAAACGAAAATTACCGAGACACAAATTAACAAAATGATTTGATCACTCAAATCTATAAAGCAATAATTTCTTCACTCCCATTATTATGGCATCCTAAAAGTTAAAACATGTGAAATTAGTAATAAGCCTGCTATAACACCAAACGGCGTAAGAGTTGGTACTGTCTAACCCAAGTAAAAAAATCATTTGCTTTTGGGACCATCATCCAAGTACCAATATCCTCTGTTACAAAATGCTCTTTACAAGTCTAAATTGGTTTTATTAAGTATGGTGTGTTTATTCGGTGTTCGATTTAGCTACTCGATGCAAATCTAGAAGTTGTGTAATACCTGATAATGCGAGGAGATTTTTCAGTATGAATGTATGATTCTTACAGAACTGAGTTGAGTAGTTCACTCATGGCCCTTGAGCATGTAACATTTGAATCTCTCTAAGCTTCAGGTTGGAAGGATCAGTGATAACAAAAATTTGAGACCCATGCAGCTACAAAGGCAAATATTGTAGCTCTCGTTTGAAGGGAAGACACCGTAACCGGGTATAGCTGGATATTTCAAAAATAGTTCAGAGAATTGCAAGACTTAAGTTGCGCAGTCAGAACAATTTTCTCAAAACAATGTGCTAAAAATGAAAATGCGTAAAACTTGCTTGCTTAAATGTTGGTACACCAATGGTTCATTGTCCTGATCCATTGGGATTTAAATAAAATGCTAGTATATCATGGTCCCAGACCTCATCATCATTACTGGAAGAATCACAACGTGCTGCAAGCTTACCTGGAAATGAAGTTTGTAACTATGGTCACAATTCAACTCTCAAACAACATGGTAGTTCAGATTTTAGCCAGCCTAGAAAATTTCACACCACAAGAGCACTAACCATACCAAGAGTTGACCACACAGTGACTCGGTAACAACAAACTGTACTAAACATAAATGATGCAACATATACTACATTTTGTCTTTCAAACAATGTCGGTGCGGGACTTGCCTGAGGAATCAACGCTTCGACACTCTGCGCATTATGCCATCACCTGTTCTAGAATCAAACTATGATCAATTCTGTAAAGAAATTAGTTATTGATCAATTCACTAATTAGATGGTTTAATGGAAAAATATATATACCAGTGAGTGTCAGACATCCTCCTGTCCTTCCGAATAGGCCTCTGCCACTCCTCGATCAGACTTCCACTTCATGTATTCTACACACAGGCACAACAAAGCTTTAAGAAATGTCAATCTTCATCAGCAAGTGATCCTTGGAAATCCTATAAAATTTCAGATAGAAGTGTGAAATATGAAGAACCATTTTCTAACAACATTTCTCCACCCTTCATGACAGAAGAAACTTGATAATGATACCAAATAAGGCATAAAAAGTATTTGCTAGAATTACTAACCCTGTATGCGAGATGGAGCATAATGTTATCAGGGTGCCAACAATGCCTACTGGTCCTGAGCCAGAACAGTTCTAAAGGCGGCCATCAATTCTATAGTTTTTTCTCCTTGAAGTGGTATGTATGTGATTTCTAAACATGTTGACTTTTCGTAAAATTGTTCACTAGACATCTGAAGTGTGCTGTTGCTCAGTTTTGGAGGGAAAGAGAGAACACATCTTCTCAGGTTGCAGCCTAGTGTTCAAGTTATTCTGTTGAAATTCTTCAGTTCCTAGAAGATTTCAGTTTAAATGTAAAAGATTTAGATTTGTTATTTTGTGAACTAAGCAGACCAGTTATTTCCTTTCTTCCTCTCTCCACAACAGAGCAACGGCAGAAATAGTATGGAGCAGCAGCAAGAAGTAGCACTGAGCAGACTGAAGTGATCTAGTACTGAATATGCCTAGTGATTCAAGTTAACCTGTTGAAATTCTTCAGTTCCTATCAGTCAGCATGTACACCCAGCCCATTGAATGTTCAGAAAACTGAAGTGATCTATTACTCTTTGCTCATGCTATCAATCATAACAGGAAGACTGCAACGAACTATTACCGACAAAGCTGCAATCTCATGTCCCCCGGCCCCGAAGTTTATGCGAAGGCGAAATGGTTCATCATGGGATAAAAGTCATCCCATTCGAGATGGTTCTAATCAACATACTTGTCACTCGATTGCCTCTGCACTGAGCTGCAGCGCTGGCAGAAAAGCCATGGCCTCGCCGTCAATGGCATGAGTCTCCTCATCGTCCGTGAAGCACTTGGTGGCGAACTTGACGCTGCCCAACAGATATAGCATTACTATTAGTTCTCAGCAGGCGCAATGCTAGAAAGAAGAGGAGATACAAAAATGGCGCTAGGTAGTAGTGGTAGTAGTACATGTGCCTTGCGCCGGTGGCCTTGATGTGGAGCGCCTGCACCTGCGCAACCACCGACGTGCACCGGCGCCGCGAACTTGAGGGACTGGCTCGCGTACACGGCTCCAGGCTGCACGAAGACGAGAAGCAGCCGTCAGATCAGGCGGGGTCCCGTCGACCGGGCGCCATGCCCGCCAGCCGTACGGCAGAATGGCAGAGGGGGAGGAAAGGAGCGTACGACGTGGGAGGCGATGAGGGTGGGGAAGAGGGAGGCGAAGAGCATGCCGTGCACCACGCGGCCGCGCTGGAACCCGCCTGTCCAGGTGGACGGGGTTGCGGTCGCCGCTCACCCCGGCGTACGCCGCCACGTCGTCCTCCGTGAACAGCCGCCGGGGCGCGCGCAGCGCGTCGCCCACTTTCAGCAGCGCCGCTGGGACGGCCGTCGTCGATGCCCTCTCCACCACAAACGGCCTCCCCTGCACCTGCGGGGCTCTCCTGCTCCTCCTCTTCTTCCTTCTCTCCTCCACCTAAGACCACCACCCCGGCACCCAAACGGAGTTTAGAGAACAGCGGAACCCGATGGCGCATCGATCATAGGGGAGCGCCATGGCACGGCGGAGGAGAAGAATCTGGGATGGGGGAGGCGGCGGCGGGCGAGAGGTAGCATGGGAGAAAGAGGGAAGAGGAGAGGAGGCGGCGGCAAAGAGGAAAGGCGTCATGGCCTCGTGGAGTCGTGAGTGAGACACGGGTTAGGGTTAGGCCAATCCTACGTGCGCGAGCGACTTGACTCGATCCGGTCGCGTTCATTTTGTCGTTTCTATCCGATGTGGATACAGCGAGAGGGCGCACATTGCGCGACCGTTAAAGGGTTTAATTACTCTTGGTACGTGGAGGGCAAATGCATGGTGGGAGAGTCAAGGGATAAAGTCTTGTGTAGGCACATTATTTGACACTTCATTATGAGACGGAGGGAGTACTTTATAGTACTCTATAGTACTCCCTCCGTTTTTATTTACTCCGCATATTAGAGTTGACTGAAATCAAACTTTGTAAAATTTGATCAAATTTATAGAAATGAATATAAATATTTAGCATAACAAATCTATATGATGTGAAAGTACATTCAACAACGAATCTAATGGTATTGATTTGTTATTGTATATGTTAATATTTTTGTCTATAAACTTTATCACAGTTTGTAAAGCCTCACTTTGACCAAACACTGGTAGAAAAAGGGCCTATAGTCCCGGTTCGTAAGGGCCTTTAGTCCCGGTTCCTGAACCGGGACTAAAGTGTCGGTACTAATGCCCTGTACCTTTAGTCCCGGTTCAATCCAGAACCGGGACTGATAGGCCTCCACGTGGGCAGTGCGCAGAGCCCAGGCAGGAGACCCTTTGGTGCCGGTTGGTGGCACCAACCGGGACCAATAGGCATCCACGCGTCAGCAATTCTGTGCCTGGGGTTTTTGTTTTTTTTTGAAAGGGGGGGTTTGGGGGTTTTGGCGGGTTAATTTAGGTGTTTCATATATTGTGTTAGCTAGCTATAATTAATAGAGAGAAGTGTCCTCTCTTATGTCCGTGCTTGGTCGACGCTACGTACTATACATACGTATAGAGAGGAGTAGACACGCTAGTTAGCTAGTAAGCAAACGAAGGAAACAGAAGATCATCGTGAACATATATGCATACAGAGAGAAGTGATATCGACCACCTCTCCTTCTCCGAGAGATTGGTCGAACAACAAGTTCTCGTATATCTATCCGACACTATCGGCTACATATATACAATAATTATCTCTTACAAATATAATCATACGGACTCATGGTCCACATAATATTCTCCGTCTTCAGCGATCACTTGGTCAAGAAAGAATGCCGCCAATTCCTCTTGAATTGCTCGCATGCGAGCTGGTGCTAGGAGTTCATCCCGCTTCCGAAATATCTAATTTGAAGAAGGGGGTCAATACATATATATATATATATATATATATATATATATGAATGAATGAAACTCAATACAAATGATGGTAATAAAATAAAATTGTGAATGTTGTTATTTACGTACTTCATATTGTTCGTCAGAGTACCCGCCCCGCTCACAGGTCGTGTGGCGGATGGACTCGCAGACGTAGTATCCACAGAAATCATTTCCTTTTTCCTGCCACAACCACTTTACAAGAAATAGAGGTCAATCAAATTGATAAGCAAGAATGCTAAATGATATTGATGAAACTAGCGCTTGAATCACTAGGAGATGCGCGGAGCATGCTACTATAGTACTTACTTTCGCGTGTCTAAATTCCAGCTCCTTCGGCAGTCCCGGAACTGTTCTGGTGAATTTTCTCCAAACCCTGCCGGACAAAGAAAACAATTACTTGATATCAGGAAATGAACAAAGTTGCTGATATGGTGGATAATGATCGATTTAACTTACTTCTTGAGGATTTCAGTCATGTCCGCATACTCCTGGGGATCTTTTCGTTTAAAGTCCAAGGCGGTTACTACTCCCTGCTCAAGCCTAATCTCTAGGAGAATATAGTGAAAACTGCACACGCATGCATAACTCATCAATTACATTACTATAACCTGGACTAATATATAAGGGAAACCGAATATGCACAAGACAGTAACACTCACTTGAAGTTGTAAGGAAAGAGTATTATATCTTTGTTTTCATTTTTTTTGAATGATCGTAGCAAGTTGGCCCCGGTATCTCCGGGACGATGTTGAACCTCAGTTGCATCTATGAGATATGTGTTAACGAACCCAATATCACCGATTTGTCTTTTCTTCAATTCGGCGATCTTCATTCTGCATAATATAGTGAGGATAATTATAAATACATGCAATGAAAGAGATGAGCTATATAGAGAGACTTAATGACAGAAGTAGTAGTACTTACAGACAGTAGCAGGTGATCGTTGTTTTATCGAGGGCCAATTGATTGAAAAACTGATAGAACTCCTCAAATGGAATAGGCAACAGTTCAATTCGAACGAGGTCATGCTCCAGTTTAACTCTCGCATACAAAGTACTCCTCCCCCCAGACTCTCTGCAGATTTTCAAGTACCAATCATGTAATCTTCGCATCATCGTTGTTAAAGATTTTTCATCTTTGACGAGAGGCTTCCCGTACTCGTATCTGTGTATCTGCACCTCCATGGTATCATAATGTACATCGTCGGGCAGGTAATCGTCAACATTGCCATAACCGGGCACCATCCTCGGATCGACGATGTCGCTAGGCACCTTGAGGGGGGGGGGCACGATTGCTTCGCTTGTTCGCTAAGCTGGGCAATTTGTTTCCCAGCTGCTCATCGTTCTTTCAGCCTTTGATCACTGACTGTACTTCCCGACCGCTCCGCTTCGGCCCATGTCTTTGCAATAATGCGCTCATAGTTGCCTTTCGGCGGAGACTTGGGTGGTTTTGCCAGGGCAGCCAGAGTGCGCTTCACTTTCACCGGATCTACCTTCTCCTTCGGAGGTGGATGTCTCTTTGCTCTCAACCCTTGAAACCAGTCATCCACTTCGGTTCGCGATATCTTGGCGTTCTCCTCCGGGGTCCTCTCATATGGTAACTTCTCTGGAGTTACAGAGAAGGACCGAATCTGTATGTCCTCCCGCCTCTGGTTGTACTGCTAGACGCCGACCGAGCAGACGGAGCGGTTGTCTTCTTTACTTGCTTACGAGGCGGAGGAGAAGGACTACGACGCGCCGGAGCAGCTGGAGCGGCGGCAGGTCTCTTCCGCCCTTGCTGACGAGGCGGAGAAGGAGGAGGCTGGCTGCTCGGGCGCGTCGGCGCAGGCGGAGAAGGAGGCGGAGTGCCGCCACGCGCAGGAGAAGGAGCCGGCCGAGGGCCCTGGTCGTCACTCGCTGGAGGAGGAGGCGGTGGAGGAGGCGGAGTGCCTTGACTCGCCGGAGGAGGAGGAGGAGGCGGAGGCGTCCAGTTCGGAAGGTTGATGAGCTCCTTCCGCCATAGGCATGGAGTCTTCAGAGCAGACCCTAGCCGAGTCTCCCCTTCACCGGTAGGGTGGTCAAGCTGGAGGTCCTCAAATCCATCCATTATTTCATCCACCACCACCCTAGAATATCCTTCTGGAATCGGCTGGCAGTGAAAAGTTGCGCCGGGTTCAGTAGGATAAACAGAGCCAACAACCGCCTTGACCTTCAAATTCATCCATTGCGTCATAAGGTGGCAGTTTTGAGACTCCGTGATAGCATCCACGGGATAGCTGGCAGGAGCCATCAAGGCATGCTCCGGCTGAAGCAGCTCGGTGGAAGCCACGCTGCTTCTGCGCTGAGATGGCGGGGTAGCTTCGGGGGAGGCTTCGGCAGTATGTTTGCTGCGATTTGCTTCTCGTTCCTCTATCGCGTCTACCCTTGCTTGCAGCGCCTGCATTTGGGTCTGCTGCACTTTTTTCCTCCTCTCATGGGATTTGTAACCGCCCGCGTCCAGAAATCCAACCTTCCACGGAATGGAGCCTGGCATGCCTCGTGTCCGTCCAGGGTGCTCAGGATTCCCGAGGGCCATTGTGAGCTCGTCGTTCTCTCTGTCTGGAAAGAACTTCCCTTGCTGCGCTGCTTCGATATACTGCTTAAGCTTCCTGACTGGTATGTCCATTTGATCGTTCGTCCAAATGCACTTCCCTGTTACAGGGTCCAAGGTTCCGCCAGCCCCGAAGAACCAAGTCCGGCAACGGCCTGGCCAGCTAATTGTCTCTGGTTCGATCCCTTTATCAACCAGATCATTCTCAGTCTTGACCCACTTAGGCCGGGCTACGAGGTAGCCACCTGACCCCGTGCGATGGTGAAGCATCTTCTTCGCAGCATTTTGCTTGTTTGTCGCCGACATCTTCTTACTCTTTTCCGATGTCTTGTGGGCCACAAATGCGGGCCAGTGATCTCTGATCTTCTCATATCTGCCCTTGAATTCTGGTGTCTCATTATTTTCGACAAACTTATTCAGCTCTTTCTTCCACCTCCTGAATAGTTCTGCCATCCTCTTAAGAGCAAAAGACTTGATTAATCGCTCTTTAACTGGGTTCTCTGGATTATCCTCTGGCGGTAGGGTGAAATTTGACTTCAGCTCAGTCCAAAGATCATTTTTCTGCATATCATTGACATAAGACACCTCAGGGTCTTCTGTAGCCGGCTTAAACCATTGCTGTATGCTTATAGGGATCTTGTCCCTAACCAGAACCCCGCATTGAGCAACAAATGCGCTCTTTGTCTGGAGGGGTTCAATCGGTTGGCCGTCGGGCGCGATTGCTATGATCTCAAACTTTTCATCCGAGCTCAACTTTTTCTTCGGGCCTCGTCTCTTTACCAAAGTTGTGCTCGATCCGGAGGGCTAGAAAAAAGAACAAAGACTTAATTAATATGTGTACATACCAAAACAATGAATGCATCAATCAGCTAGTCAGCAGAGTCTTAACTAATATATATACTTGGCCGGACTCGGTTCGGTCACCGGAGCCGTCATCACGGTCTCCTTCTTGCACCGGCATTGGGTCACCGGAGCCGTCCTCATGTTCTTCTTCTTGCACCGGCATTAGGTCACCGTAGCCAGCTTGTTCACCCTCTCCTTCCAGACCATCGGTGTCGTTGAGAAACAACGAGACGGCATCACTTCCTTCTGCGATTATGTCCCTCAACAACGCTTCTTTTGCGGTGTCGTCTAGGGCGGTGTCCATAGTTTCTACAAATATTTACAACATGGCAATTATTATTCAAACATGACAGATGGATATATTAGTGCCAAACGTAGAACTAGCTACCTAATCATAGTAAGGAATCATATATATTAATTAGTGGCCTCGACCCCCCCCCCCCACATGTTGAAGCTATCGGGAGGGGGTATATATCGACAACGGTGACACTACATCTATATGTCCCTCGACGACCCTCGTTTCCGATAAAAAAATAGGAAGAAGAAGAAAAAAAAGAGGAGAAGAAAGAATAGAGGAGTAGAAAAAAAAGAGGAGAAGAAAGAATAGAGGAGAAGAACTCCTCTATTCTTTCTTCTCCTCTTTTTTTTCTTCTTCCTCTTCTTTTTTATCCTGTTCTTCCTCTCATGTTCGACAATAGAGGAGAAGAAAGAATAGAGGAGAAAGAATAGGGGTCGGAAGGTTGCCTAGTGTCAAAGGACTCAACAAAACCATGTCTTCATCATTAGGCGAAAGTAACACGTGCATGATGGTACGAAGCTCTCCAAAGTTATTTTGGAACGGAGTCCCAGATAAGATAATTCGCTTTTTGGTACAAAGTTCAGCAAACTTTGCTGAAATTCATACAAAAAGGCAAATTATCCTATCCGGGACACCATTCCAAAATAACTTTGGAGGACTTCGTCATGCCCTGGTTACTTCCGGCTAATGATGAAGCCATGGATTTCTTCAATACTTTGACACTAGGAAACCTCTCTCGGCCCCTCGGCGATCCTCGACCCCTCGAACCCTCGACGACCCTGGAACCCTCGACCCCTAGACGACCCTGGAACCCTCGACCCTCGATCCCTAGACCCTATAGAACCCTCAAACCCTCGACCCTGAAACCCTCGACCATTGACCCCTTAACGACCCTCGACCCTCTACCCTAGTTCCCGACCCTCGACCCCTCAGCGATCCTCGACACCCTCGTTCCCGATAAAAATTAAGAAGAAGAAGAAGAAGAAGAAGAAGAAGAAGAAGAAGAAAAAAGAGGAGAAGAAGAAAGGAATAGTGGAGAGGAGAAGATCGAAGAAAAAAAGAAGAAAAAAAAGAGGAGAAGAAGAAAGGAATAGTGGAGAGGAAGAGAAAATAGATACACATTTGCATATATGAACATATATACACAGAGAACATATACATATATACACATTTTTATAATAATGCAAAAAATAAGAGAAAAGGGCGCCGGCGGCCGGACCGAAGGCGGCGGCGTGTGGTCGGGGCAACGGGTGGTGCGTGCGGCAACGGCGACGGCGACGGGGTCGGGGAACGGGTGGCGCGCGCGGCGACGGCGATGGTGTCGGGGCCGGCGGGGGCGGCGGGCACGGCGACGGTGTCGGGGCAGTGGCTCGGCGGCGGCGACGGCGAGGTGGACCAGCCTGACGGCGTCGGGGCAGGGCTCAGCAGCGACGGCGACGAGGAGCAGAAGGCGTCGGGGCGAGAAGAAACAGATGGATTTTGGCGAAAACTGCTAAGTGCTGTATATATAGCAAGAGCATTGGTCCCGGTTCATGGCAAAAACCGGGACTAATGCCCCTCTTTAGTCCCGGTTGGTGCCACCAACCGGGACCAAAGGCCAATTTTCAGCAGCCCAAAGGGCGGGAAGCGGCGGCCTTTGGTCCCGGTTGGATGGCCTTGTGCTGCCCCGCGCCCAAAAGTTTAGTCCCACCTCGCTAGCTGAAGGGCGCCGACACTTGTTTATAAGCGCTGGTGTGCCTCCCCATTCGAGCTCCTCTCTTATGCAGGCTTTCGGGCCTAAACTTGCTACTGCCTGTGGGCCTGAATCCTGGCCCATGTAGGGTTTCTAGTCGTATTCAGGCCGTGGAGGCCCAGTAGGTGGCATTTTTTTGGGTTTTTCTTTTTTATTTCTACATTTTTTTTGGTTTTTTATTTTTTTATTTCTACTTAAAACTAAATACTTACAGTTTTTAGTGATTTCTTTTTGCTTTTAGGTCACAAAAATTATAAACTTTCTGTTAGTGCCATTAGTTTTAAATTTTGAATAGTTTAAATTTGAATTTTTAAAAATTTGTGTGAATCACTAGTTTATGAATAACTTTACTATGAAAATAGAATTTTTTTCTATTTATTTTTTATTTATACTTACAACTAAATACTTATAGTTTTTTAGTGATTTCTTTTTGATTTTAGGTCACAAAAATTATAAACTTTCTGTTATTGCCATTAGTTTTAAAATTTTGAATAGTTTAAATTTGTATTTTTTAAAATTTGTGTGAATCACTAGTTTATGAATAACTTTACTATAAAAATAGAATTTTTTTTCTTTTTTGCTATTTATTTTTTATTTATACTTACAATTAAATACTTATAGTTTGATTTTAGGTCACAAAAATTATATTCTTTTTGCTATTGAAGAATATTATAGTTTTATTTTAGTTGATCATAACATAATATTTTAATTGATTGCTTTTATTTTCATAAAAGTTTTGTAGTTCATTCTGTTTGCTATTAATTCATTGTTTGAGCTAAATGACCCTGAAATTGGAAAGCATTTAAAATGAACTCTGAAAAGGTTGAAAGTTGGCATGGTATCATCATTTCACCCACATAGCATGTTCCAAAAAGTAGAGAGGGTTACGACAAAAACTTGATGCACTTCGTGTACAAAATGGACAATCACTTTCGAAGTATCAAAGTTTCGGACAATAACTGCGCCACATCATTGGCTAGGACGAATGGTTCGTCTGTGTACCCAAGATTGTTTAGATCCACTGTTGTCATACCGTACTGTGGGTCTACCTGTACCCCGCCTCCTGACATATTGATCCATTTGCCTCAACACATAAAACCTTGAACCATAAGACATGAAAGCATTTCAAATGAACTCTAAAAAAGTTGAAAGTTGGGATGGTATCATAATTTCACCCACATAGCATGTGCATGTACAAAACGGACAATGGTAGCATGTTCGTGTGTTACAAAGTTGGCATGGTATCATCATAATAGTTGCGGGAGAAAGTCTTCACTTTTTCTTCGCTTGTGTCATTTGCTTATTGCGCCGTAACCATGGATAATCTTCATTGTTTATCAGGATGCTTGGGTCAGCCTTGACATTGAAGGGAGGAATTTCATGAAACTTTTCATAATCTTCAGACATGTCCGTCTTGCCGTCCACTCCCAGGATGTCCCTTTTTCCTGAAAGAACTATGTGGCGCTTTGGCTCATCGTATGATGTATTCGCTTCCTTATCTTTTCTTTTTCTCGGTTTGGTAGACATGTCCTTCACATAGATAACCTGTGCCACATCATTGGCTAGGACGAACGGTTCGTCAGTGTACCCAAGATTTTTCAGACCCACTGTTGTCATTTCGTACTGTGGGTCTACCTGTACCCCGCCGCCTAACAGATTGACCCATTTGCACTTAAACAAAGGGACCTTAAAATCAGGTCCGTAGTCAAGTTCCCGTATGTCCACTATGTAATCATAATATGTATCCTTTCCGCTCTCGGTTGCTGCATCAAAGCGGACACCGCTGTTTTGGTTGGTGCTCTTTTGATCTTGGGCGATCGTGTAAAATGTATTCCCATTTATCCCGTATCCTTTGTAAGTCAATACAGTCAAAGATGGTCCCCTGGACAACAAGTACAACTCATCACAAACAGTGTTGTCACCTCTGAGACGTGTTTCCAACCAACTGCTGAAAGTCCTGATGTGTTCACATGTAATCCAGTCGTCGCACTGCTCCGGGTGTTTGGAGCGCAGACTGTTCTTGTGTTCATCGACATACGGGGTCATCAAGGTAGAGTTCTGTAGAACTGTGTAGTGTGCTTGAGACCAAGAATATCCGTCCCTGCATATTATTGAGTCTCTTCCAAGAGTGCCTTTTCCAGTCAGTCTCCCCTCATACCGCGATTTAGGGAGACCTATCTTGTTAAGGCCAGGAATGAAGTCAATAGAAAACTCGATAACATCCTCTGTTTGATGGCCCATGGAGATGCTTCCTTCTGGCCTAGCGCGATTACGGACATATTTCTTTAGGACTCCCATGAACCTCTCAAAGGGGAACATATTGTGTAGAAATACGGGCCCCAGGATGACAATCTCGTCGACTAGATGAACTAGGACGTGCATCATGATATTGAAGAAGGATGGTGGGAACACCAGCTCGAAACTGACAAGACATTGCGCCACATCACTCCTTAGCCTTGGTACGATTTATGGATCGATCACCTTCTGAGAGATTGCATTGAGAAATGCACATAGCTTCACAATGGCTAATCGGACGTTTTCCGGTAGGAGCCCCCTCAATGCAACCGGAAGCAGTTGCGTCATAATCACGTGGCAGTCATGAGACTTTAGGTTCTGAAACTTTTTTTCTGGCATATTTATTATTCCCTTTATATTCGACGAGAAGCCAGTCGTGACCTTCATACTGAGCAGGCATTCAAAGAAGATTTCTTTCTCTTCTTTCATAAGAGCATAGCTGGCAGGACCTTTATACTGCTTCGGAGGCATGTCGTCTTTTTCGTGCAAATGTTGCAGGTCCTCCCGTGCCTCAGGTGTATCTTTTGTCTTCCCATACACACCCAAGAAGCCTAGCAAGTTCACGCAAAGGTTCTTCGTCACATGCATCACGTCGATTGAGGAGCAGACCTTTAGGTATTTCCAGTAGGGTAGGTCCCAAAATATAGATTTCTTCTTCCACATGGGTGCGTGTCCCTCAGCGTCATTCGGAACAGCTAGTCCACCGGGACCCTTTCCAAAGATTACGTAGTGTAAATCATTGACCATAGCAAGCACGTGATCACCGGTGCGCATGGCGGGCTTCTTCCGGTGATCTGCCTCGCCTTTGAAATGCTTGCCTTTCTTTCGACATTGATGGTTGGTCGGAAGAAATCGACGATGGCCCAGGTACACATTCTTCCTGCATTTGTCCAGGTATATACTTTCAGTGTCATCTAAACAGTGCGTGCATGTGTGGTATCCTTTGTTTGTCTGTCCTGAAAGGTTACTGAGAGCGGGCCAATCGTTGATGGTTACGAACAACAACGCCTTAAGGTTAAATTCCTCCTGTCTGTGCTCATCCCACGTACGTACACCGTTTTCATTCCACAGCTATAAAAGTTCTTAAACTAATGGCCTTAGGTACACATCAATTTCGTTGCCGGGTTGCTTAGGGCCTTGGATGAGAACTGGCATCATAATGAACTTCCGCTTCATGCACATCCAAGGAGGAAGGTTATACATACATAGAGTCACGGGCCAGGTGCTGTGATTGCTGCTCTGCTCCCCGAAAGGATTAATGCCATCCATGCTTAAAGCAAACCATACATTCCTTGGGTCCTTTGCAAACTCATCCCAGTAATTTCTCTCGATTTTTCTCCACTGCGACCCGTCAGCGGGTGCTCTCAACTTCACATCTTTCTTTCGGTTCTCACTGTGCCATCGAATCAACTTGGCATGCTCTTCGTTTTTGAACAGACGTTTCAACCGTGGTATTATAGGAGCATACCACATCACCTTCGCAGGAACCCTATTCCTGGGGGGCTCGCCATCAACATCACCAGGGTCATCTCGTCTGATCTTATACCGCAATGCACCGCATACTGGGCATGCGTTCAGATCCTTGTATGCACCACGGTAGAGGATGCAGTCATTAGGGCATGCATGTATCTTATCCACCTCCAATCCTAGAGGGCATACGACCTTCTTTGTTGCGTATGTATTGTCGGGCAATTCGTTATCCTTTGGAAGCTTCTTCTTCAATATTTTCAGTAGCTTCTCAAATCCTTTGTCAGCCACAGCATTCTCTGCCTTCCACTGCAGCAATTCCAGTACGGTACCGAGCTTTGTGTTGCCATCTTCACAATTGGGGTATAACCCTTTTTTGTGATCCTCTAACATGCGATCGAACTTCAGCTTCTCCTTTTGACTAATGCATTGCGTCCTTGCATTGACAATGACCCGGCGGAGATCATCATCATCGGGCACATCGTCTGGTTCCTCTTGATCTTCAGCAGCTTCACCCGTTGCAGCATCATTGGGCACATCGTCTGGTTCCTCTTGATCTTCACCAGCTCCCCCCGTTGCAGCATCACCGTATTCAGGGGGCACATAGTTGTCATCGTAGTCTTCTTCATTGCCGTCTTCCATCATAACCCCTATTTCTCCGTGCCTCGTCCAAACATTATAGTGTGGCATGAAACCCTTGTAAAGCAGGTGGGAGTGAAGGATTTTCCGGTTATAGTAAGACCTCGTATTCCCACATTCAGTGCATGGACAACACATAAAACCATTCTGCTTGTTTGCCTCAGCCGCATCGAGAAACTCATGCACGCCCTTAATGTACTCGCGGGTGTGTCTGTCACCGTACATCCATTGCCGGTTCATCTGCGTGCATTATATATAATTAAGTGTCCAAATTAATAAAAGTTCATCATCACATTAAAACCAAAGTGCATACATAGTTCTCATCTAACAACATATAGCTCTCCAGAGCATCTAATTAATTAAACCATACATTGAAACTATGTAAAACATTTCAATGCGAAAACAAATGCGATCATAATCGCAACCAAGGTAACAATTGATCCAACGGCATAATGATACCAAGCCTCGGTATGAATGGCATATTTTCTAATCTTTCTAATCTTCAAGCGCATTGCATCCATCTTGATCTTGTGATCATCGACGACATCCGCAACATGCAACTCCAATATCATCTTCTCCTCCTCAATTTTTTTATTTTTTCCTTCAACAAATTGTTTTCTTCTTCAACTAAATTTAACCTCTCGACAATAGGGTCGGTTGGCATTTCCGATTCACATACATCCTAGATAAATAAAATCTATGTCACGTTGGTCGGCATAATTTTCATAAACAACAAATGAGCCAATAGTTATAAAGATAATATACATACCACATCCGAATCATAGACAGGACGAGGGCCGACGGGGGCGGATACCAAAACCATTGCACTATATAAGATGCAATAATAAATGTAAGAAAATGATACAAGTATCTATCTAAACATACAAGTAAGAATATTTTTCCTTTCAGAAAGAAGATAAGAACAAGAGGCTCACCACGGTGGTGTCGATGATGAGATCGGGCCGGGTGATCGACGGCGGTGAAGACGGGGACGGGGCATGACGGACCGCTAAATCTAGACAAATCTCGAGGAAAATGGAGTTTGGAGGTCGAGCTTCGAGAGGAGAAAGCTTAAGTAGTGTGGCTCGGGCATTCCATCGAACACCTCATGTGCATAGGAGGTGAGCTAGAGCACCACAAAGCCCTCTCCCCCTCGGCCAGAAAAAACAGAGCAGTGTGCTCTGCTCTTGCGCGAGGGGGTATATATAGGCACCTCATTGGTCCCGGTTGGTGACATGAGCCGGGACTAAAGGGGAGTCTTTGGTCCCGGTTCAAGCCACCAATCGGGACCAATGATGGTGGGCCAGGAGCGAGGCCCATTGGTCCCGGTTCATCCCACCAATCGGGACCGAAAGGTCCAGATGAACCGGGACCAATGGCCCACGTGGCCCGGCCGGCCCCCTGGGCTCACGAACCGGGACTAATGCCCACATTGGTCCCGGTTCTAGACTGAACCGGGACTAATGAGCTGACCCGGTCTGGACCATAGCCCTGTTTTCTACTAGTGAAAACTAATATGCTGAGTAAATAAAAACGGAGGGAGTAACATTTACGTACTTGAGTCCTACATAGTATGTACCGACGTGGCGCCTTAATGATGATTATCATAATATGTATATATTACTTTCTCCATTCCAAATTAGTTGACTCGGATTTATCTAGATACAGATATATCTAACACTAAAACATGTCTAGATATATCCGTATCTAGAAAATCTGAGTCAACTAATTTGGAACGGAGGGAGTACTACTTAGACTGGATGTGTGTGTGTTGAAGGTTTGTCCATGCATTGCATATGCATGTATGTGACGGATGTGTGTGTGTGTGTGTGTTTTGAATAGTTCAAGGTTGGTCCACGCGTGCATGCTTGCATTATGACAAAAGAAATAGAGCGTAAGAGAGACCACTTCATTAAATTTGTACAATTCACATTTTAAAGTATTTCATCCTGAAATTGCACACGAATATTAGTAAACCGTTACACCGGGACCTTCATTCGGAACCGTCCGTGGGACGAGAACGTTGGTCACGTGGGCCGAGGTCTGCCGCGGAGCAGATTGCGTAGCCTATTACTAAGCCTACCGGGATAAACAAGTAAGAAATGCAAATAGGGAAAGTAGCTGGACCATATCCCAACGTGAATATGTGAAGCAAACCTTGAAAGCCCCTCTTATGAATTTCTTACTTTGAAGACTCGACAAAGTCTAAACCTACTGCTATCGCTCAGCACGTTATGCAGGATTAATTATTTCAGCTACAACTGAAGCAAGTTTGACATTTGATCCTCTGACATGCGATGTATTTAACTCTGACAGAGTAAGCCACCGAGCTGCCGACCACGCGCCCCACCATCTACCAATACCCTTTTTTTTGTCAGAACGAATTGTAGTACTATACTTGCTGCTTCTAGCTAGGCCCTATTGAAGGAATTGCATTTACTCGAGCATTGCGTCAGGACGATTCAAACTAAAAGTTGTGCTTATTATGTTGGTTGCTAAATATTAGAGGTTAGAATCAGGGCTTTAACCCCTTCTTCTTCCTCTCTATTTTTCTTACACCATTAAGCACTAGCAATTGACGAAGGAAGGAATAGAAAGCACGCTAGACTAGGATTTACGGCATATGCAAGTGCGGGGACACTCAGGTCCTTAGTGTCAGCTTTTTATTTTGACTTTCAATTTTCAAAGTTCTGTATCTTTTAAATGAAGAAAAATCCAAATTAAGTGCAAAGCACCGTTAGTGCTTAAAGCTTTTGCTTGTACTGGATACCAAGGGGAAAAAAGTCCAGCTGCGAGCAATTGGCCCTCAAACGGCAATTGCCCTCTGTGCCTCGTCACGCCGGAGGACTGCAACCACCTATTCGTACACCGCAGATTCACACAACAAGTTTGGCTGTGGTTCAGAATTTGGACACGGGCGGATTTTCAGGTGCCAGCGGATCGTTTCACCAGTACTGAAGACTGGTGGCTGCAAGCACGTAAAGAAGTTCCCAAGCCCACCGGTCGTGATTTTGTGACGGCCCTAGATCTCTCTCTCTCTTAATATAGATGTATCAATACATTACAGATCCGGGATACAAATGAGGAATTTGGTAGCAGCAAGAAGGGGATCGGGAGATGAGAGCCGGGGTGGGGAGAGGAACACGCCACAGGCGGCCGGTTCAAGGCTTAGTTCTTTCATGTCCTCCTTTCCCTTCGCTCGCTGGTTATATAGCTAGGTCACTTGCTCCAAACTGGGCCTGCATATCTGTCATTGGGCTTTTTGGTGCGCTTGGGCCGTTCTTGGGCTGGGCCTTGGGTAGTTCTCGTGTCATTTCACTACTGGGAAAAGGCATGCTAGTGGCGCACCAGTTTTTCCTTCTAATGGCGCACTACTGGTGCGCCACTGGCATCACGCCATTAGAATTAAATTCTAATGGCGCATCACTGGTGCGCCATTAGTATCTGGTGTTCTAATGGCGCACCACGTAGTGCGCCATTAGTATAGCCTGCAGTGCACCATTAGAATGCCTCCCAGGGGGCCATATGTACCCATGTGCTTTGGCATTCTAATGGCGCACCAGTGGGTGATGCTCCATTAGTGTGATTATCACAGTGCGTCATTAGTGTCTTGTGTGGTGCACCACTAGTATGAATATTAGGTTTTTTTTTTACTTTTTTGATTTTTACACAGGTTACAAAATATTAGAGATAACATACAACACAGATCTGCTTAGCTTACATAGAGGGGGCCATATGTAACGATGTTACCTGCGTCCACCAGATCATATCCAACACACAAGTTTCATCGTATATACATACATAGCCAACACATAGTTCCATCGTTACATATTACAAAAGTTCCACAATGTTCATTCAACACCGTTATCCACCATTTCACAAAAGTTTCACATTGATACAAAACAAAAACACAAATGGAAAAGAAGCACTCCATCCATGCAAGCTTCCGTGAATTAAATCAAATCTGCAAAATGATAAACAAGAAGTTAGAAGAATAAGAAGAAGAGAAGAAGAAGAAGAAGAAGACTAGAAGAAGAATAAGAAGAAGAATAAGAAGAATAAGAAGAAGACTATAAGCTTATTATGTAAACTTGATCATTTTGTGCTAACATAAGTAATTTTGGAGCTAACCTATAGGAAACTAAGCATATAAGCTCTAAGTTAGCATATTAGAGCCAACTTAGGTAAAATGAAGCTAACCTATGTCATTTTGGATAAGAAAAAGAATAAGAAGAAGACTATAAGCTTATTATGTAAACTTGATCATTTTGTGCTAACATAAGTAATTTTGGAGCTAACCTATAGGAAACTAAGCATATAAGCTCTAAGTTAGCATATTAGAGCCAACTTAGGTAAAATGAAGCTAACATATGTCATTTTGGAAAAGAAGAAGAATAAGAAGAAAACTATAAGCTTATTATGTAAACTTGATCATTTTGTGCTAACATAAGTAATTTTGGAGCTAACCTATAGGAAACTAAGCATATTAGAGATAACATAGGTAACTAAGTATATATATCATTTTGGAGATCTGACATACCTGACATAGTTCAGTTCTCATTGTTCTTCTCCTTCTCCTTCCTCAGCCTGATGCGCCAAGAACGGCGAGGCGGTGGAGGCAGCTGTGGGGTGTAGTCTTCTACCACAATTGGCGTGGTCATGTCGCCCAGCTGTGGGATCGCCGGCGCCACCACCGGTGCGTGGTAATTGTCAGGCACCACCACCATCGTGAGGCCACCCTCAGCCACCACCATCTCTTGTCCATGGTCAGCCACCACCATCTCTTGCCCATGGTCAGCCACCACCATCTCTTGCACCTGGTCAGCCACCACCATCTCTTGCCCTTGGTCAGCCACCACCAGCGCTAGGTCATCCTCAGCCTGATGCCCATCGTCATCCTGCAGCTCCTCATCCCCACTCTGCTCCTCTTCTCCCCCACTCCAGTCCGGATCATCCTTCTTGTTGTCTTCGTTGCTGCCAGAATCGCTGCTGCTTTCGCTACGGCCAGAATCGCTGTTGCTTTTGCTACAGCCATAATCGCTGCTGCTTTGGCTGTAGCCAGTGTCGCTGCTTCTGCTCCCATTGCCTGTCCAAATGCAACAATGACCGTTAACAATTGATGTGAGACAAAGCCAAATGTAGAGGAATAAGAAGAGGCAGAACGCACTGGCATCTTCGTCATCAGCGTAGCGCATGCAACACATAGTCGCGTTGAAAACCTTCACGATGAGCATTGTGGCGTCATCGTCGTACCTCAAGAGAAGAAAGTACCCGGTCCGCAGGTCGTAGGCACTGTAGAACTTCTCCCAGCCACGGCACAGGTACATGTGGCCCTCCTCGATCACCAACTCCACGTCCCACAGCCTGCGAACCCCGCTCCCGGCCTGTCGGAGCTTCACATTATCTGGCGGATCTTCACCCAGCATCTTCATAAAAGCGTCAGGCAGCCTCTGCAATTTGGGACAAGGAGTGATGTAGCAAACAATAGAGTTATCATAATGAGATGGGTGAATGGGAGATCTCTCGTTTTATATACCTGCCTCGTGGCTGATACTGAAGAAGAAAGTATGATAGTGAAGAACTCGAAAGCATCCAACTCGTACTCCGGTGAGGCAGAGCGGCGGTGGCTGCTTCCCCCATCTCTGATAAGCAGCAGAAGAGACCAATTAGTACCCTTACAACATTATCATACAACATTATAGCAGCATAAATTTTGAGCAGAAGTTAATCAACATTAGTCGCAAGTACCCCATATGTCCTATTTTTAGCAAAGTCATGCTAAAATTCACGGAAAATTTCAGCATGACCTTTGCTGAAAATAGGACATATGGAGTACCCGAATTTGCCGGAACGGAAGTTAATTGACATTCCGGCAAACTCAAGGGCCTCTCGGGGTACCTGCAAATTCATCACGACACAATGGTCGGAGACAAAACCCAGCAACTTTACAAGTATTTCACAGATTTGTTTGCAAGTTCTGATATGTAATAAAGATGAGCCTCAAAGATGAGCCTCCAATGCTGATTTGTTTGCCTCAAGACAAGATGAACCTCCAATGCAACAAGTAATAAAATGTTTGCAAGTTCTGATATGTTTGCAAGATGAACCTCCAATGCAACAGTCTTAGACATTAGGACACTACAATGATCTACAACTCCACATTCTTAAACATACTCAAGTCAAGCATTGTGACAGGTTCTCAACATGAACATGAACCTAATTTGAACCCAAGCAGATGTATTGAACCTAATTTGACCTAAATTCGAGAGGGATCATGTGCAGCTGCAGTGACTATCATTTGTATTCTTGTTGCTAAAACTTGCCAAGTATATGTCTAGGTAAGGAGCAGAAAGAAGAGGAGCTCATTTGACAGTGCTGCCTTGATTCAAAGGAGCCTAAACTCCACAAATAGCAATTCATTTGTATTTTACATGAACAAGCCAATTCATTTGTATTCTCTTCTCTTCTCTAAATGCACTCCCCTCTCCACAAATGGAGTACTTATCACCACAAATGGAGTATCTCACAGCTAAGCTCATTACTGAAGGAGCCTAAACTAAGATAATTATGTCCCATAAGTACTCCATTATTATCTGAAGAAAAAGACGATCTCACTATTCTTGGTGATTCATTGACTATACTCCAACCATGTTTAAGTTTCAGTGTAGTTCAGCAGCTGTGTGCTTTGTTTTTGTGTTGTGTTGTGTGAGCCCATGGTTACTGAACCTGATTGATATCAATGTTGATATGGCTGGAAAATTATTCATGCATCCACTCACTACTATGGGGTTGTAATCTTGTAGCTGCGGTCTGTGAGCTGTTGGGTCTTAACTTATTCCATGTCCATGTCAGTTTTTGCCAAAATGACCATTAGGTAAAATGTAAAAGCAAAATATTCTGCACTTAACCGCGTCTTGATGGTCAATTTCTCACCCACTGCTACATTTTGCATTCATCATTTCTATTGGCTTGTTTTGCAGGTGTTCTTCATGTTGTGATGTGAAACAAATTCAGAATCAACACTATAGTAGTAGCAGGTATCTTCTTGGCTTGTTGGCTTGTATGGGCACTTGCTACAGAGCAAGAAGATGGACACTTGCTAATTTGACCAAAATTAGCAATTTTTTGAACCTAATTTGACCTAAATTCGAGAGGGATTTGACCTAAACCTAGCAAAAGAGAGAAGAAGAGGGCATGGCCGGGAGGGAGGAGAGGAGGAAGAGAGGAGAAGAGAGGCAGAGGGAGGAGGGTTACCTGACCACGATGAGGTGGTGGCCGGAGCGAAGACGACGGAGGACGGAGACGGCGAGCTTGGTGCAGGCGGGGATAGACGGCGGGGAGGTCGCGGGCCTCCTCTCCTGGTGGACGTGGGGCCTCCTCTCCTGGTGGACGTGGGGCGGCTCCGAGGCGAGGGAGGCGGCACTCGGGGCGGAGGCGGGGCTCGGGGGGAGGCGGCGGGGGCGCGTGGGCGGCTGCGGCGAGGTTAGGTCGAGTGGGGGATCTGGCGAGGGAGGGAGAGAGGCCAGAGGGGAATAGGTGGAGTGGGGGGGGGGGTTAGCAATGGCGCACCTCCCCCTAGTGCGCCATAAGTACGACGACAGCAATGGCGCACCTCCCCCCGGTGCGCCATTAGTAATTTTTTTATTACAGTTCGAGCACTCAGGTTATATTCCACCTAACCGTATCCAAAATAGAACACACACACTAGCCCGACTGGTCAGCACGCAACACACACACTGGGAGGTCCTGGGTTCGATTCCAGGCTCCCCAATTTTTGTTTTTATGTATTTTTTCTTTGCACATATCTTTTTATGCATGCATCCAAATATAACATGTCACATATGCTAGATGCTCAGAATTTCATGTAGAAAACTGTGTTCAAACTTGTTTAAATCATAACTAAATATCCATAGCTCCAAATTTGACAAACTTTATATGCTTTTGGGAGTAACATATATGCGGTGGGTCGGCGGCGGCGGTGGAGCGGGGGAGAGTACGGTGGGTGCTCGACAGCGGTGGAGCGGGCCAGGGATCGAGATCGAGATGGAGGGGGATAGCGATCGAGATTTAAAAATATTCATCAAATTTGAAAAAATATTCATGAATTCAAAAAGTGCCCATGAAATTCAAAAATATTCATGAGTTCAAAAAGTGCCCATGTAATACAATTGAGAAATGAAGACTATGATTTAAATACAATCGATCTTAGCTAGCTAGCTATCTGTTCACAATCTTCTTGCCCTTCTTTTTTCGCAAATGGAGTTCTTCTGTGGAACGGACGTCCTTTAGGTAGGGTGGTCCTGCTTCTTCTTGTGGTGTATGCTGCTACTTCGTCGTCGTCATCATGTTCGATCTTCGGGTCGCCGTACTTGTCGAAGTCTTGCTCATTGGCTACTCCATCCATTCCGATGATCTTCCTTTTGCCTCTCCTCACGACAACACGACTGGGCTTTGGCGGGTCGGTAATGAAGAAGCATTGGTCCACTTGGGAAGCCAGTACCCATGGCTCATTTTTTGCGGTGGCTTGCGCCCGCGGTCTTGGATTTGGCTTCGGGTATAACCATGGTGGTGAAATACCGGTCTTCTTTTAGGACGCTCTTGGCCCATCTGACACGGAACATCGGGACCTTCTCTCCAGCGTAGCTCAGCTCCCAGATCTCCTCGATCCTTCCGTAGTATCTGTCCTTGTCGTTACCGGTGTAGGATTCCATCGTTACCCCGGAGTTCTGATAACCATCGCTTTTCATGTCCTTGTCCTCGGTGTGGAATGTGTAGCCGTTGATATCGTACGCCTCATAGGTCATCAGGTTGTGCTCGGCGCCCTGTGACAAGGCGAATATGAGTTGTTCTTCGGCGGAAGAATCCTCATATAAAGGGTACGACAGAAGCTTCTGCTTGAACCAACGCGTGAAACATGAGTTGTGTTCTTTGATTATATCTCTGTCCGTCCTCTGTTGGCCTCAGTCATTGTACGTCTTCTCAATAAAGGTTTTGTGCTCTACCACCCAAGGATCGACCACGTCTATGTGTTGTAGTGCGACTAGGTTTGCTCTTTCAAAGTCGGCGAGTCGACCCTCGAAGTTGACATGCATTTCGCGGCGACCCTCACGGTGACCCCATCTAGCAAGCCTGCCGAGGTGCCTGTTGACGGGAAGACCAACGGGGTCCTCGATGCCTAGATAATTCGTGTAGTAGGAGATGCACTCTTCGGTCAGAAAGCCCCTGGCTATGCTTCCCTCTGGATGTGACATGTTGCGAACGTATCCTTTGATGACACCATTCATCCTTTCGAATGGCATCATGCTGTGCAGGAACGTCGGCCCGAGTTGGATGATATCCTCCATGATATGGACCAGCAGATGCACCATAACGTCGAAGAATGTGGGCGGGAAGTACATCTCAAGCTCGCATAGTATCACCACGATCTCCTCCTGTAGCCTTCTGAGTTGCCTCACGCCAACCGACTTCCGACAGATGACGTCGAAAAAGTTGCATAGGCCAAATAGCGTTTCACGGACGTGCGTGTCCATGATCCCACGGATTGCAACTGGAAGTATCTGCGTCATCAGCACGTGACAGTCGTGAGACTTCATCCCGCTGAACTTCTGCTTCGCTGGGTCTAGGTATCTGCTTATCTTCCCCGCGTAACCATAAGGAAGTTTTACTCCTACGAGGCAGGTAAACTGCTCGATCTCCTCCTGACTTAGAGTGAAGCACGCGGGAGGGTAGTCATTTCCGGTCTTGGCCTTTTTGCCATTGCGATGACTTTCCGTGTCCTGCTTCGCCTCATCATCGTCATTAGCGTGAAGCTCCTCCCTGATGCCCATTGATTTCAAGTCTGCCCTTGCTTTCGGCCCATCTTTGGTCCTCTCTGGCATGTTGAGCAGGGTACCAAGCAGACTCTCGCACACGTTCTTCGTGATATGCATGACATCAAGGCTGTGAGGCACACAGTGGATCTTCCAGTACGGCAAGTCCCAGAAAACAGACCTCGTTTTCCATACCTTCAGCAGCGGCTCTGGCGCCTTTCGCTTCTTTCCCGGATCTGGCGCCTTTTCCTTCTTTCCCGGCAGTGAGCAATCTTTCTAATTTTTCAATAGCTCGTCTATTTCCTCGCCGCTCCTCGTATGCGGCGTTTTCGGGGTTCGGTTTCACCATCGAACATATCCTTGCGTTTCCTCCACGGGTCATTGTCGCGAAGCCACCTTCGATGTCCCATGAACACAGTTTTTGAAGACCCGGGATCTCTATCTAGCTGGCGATACGTTGTGTCATCCATGCACCTGACGCATCCAGAAAATCCGTGGACCACCTGCCCCGCGAGATATCCGTAACCGAGATAGTCGTGCACCGTCATGAGCAGTGCGGCTCTCATAGGGAAATATTCTTTCTCTGCGGCATCCCACATATTGGCTGGCGTTTTCCACAGCGTGTCTACCTCCTCTTTCAGCAGCCCTAGATACAGATTGATGTCATTTCCTGGTTGTTTCGGCCCTTCAATTAGCATACTCATGTGAATGTACTTCCTCTTCATGCACAACCAGGGGGAAGGTTGTACATCCACACAAATACAGGCCAGGTGCTATGTGTGCTTCTCTGGCTGCCAAACGGATTGACTCCATCGGTGCTCGCGCCCAGCACGATGTTCCTTGGATCCTTCCCAAATTCTGGGTCTTCGAAGTTCAACGCTTGCCACCGGCTCGCATCCTTAGGGTGACTCAGCATCTTGTCTTTTCTATTTATCTCCGGATCATTTCCGTCATCTTCCCGCTTCTTCTCCTCCCTATCCACGTGCCAACGCAGGAGCTTTGCTACCTTAGGGTCCGCGAAATACCGCTGCAGAGGAGGAGTGATCAGGAAGTACCACACCGATTTTCGAGGAGCTTTCTTCCTCTTCTTGTATCGAGTGACGCCGCACACCAGACATATGGTAGACTCCGCGTGCTTGTCCCGATAAATGATGCAATTGTTCATGCACACATGGTATTTCACGTGCGGTAAATCCAGAGGACACACGATTTTCTTCGCCTCCTCGAAACTGGTCGGGCACTTGTTCCCCTTGGGAAGACGTTCGTGCCAGAATGACATGTTCTCGTGGAAGCATGCATCGGTCATTTTGTGTTTTACCTTCATCTCCAGAGACATGAGTGTTAATTTCAGGCGGGTATCCTCAGGCCTGCATCCTTCATACAATGGAGTAACCGCGTCTATCTCCAGTTGAGCCAGCTTGGCTTTCTCTCGGGCGGTAGCTCTTGCGTTATCTGTCTGCTTGAGAAGCAGCTCTTGAATATGAGGGTCCTGCACCCAGCCTCCATCGTCGTCTGCTCCGGCATCTTCATCTTCATGATCATGCCCTTCGTCTGCTACGGCATCTTCCTCATCATCATGTCCGGCATCTTCTACATGATGACTGTGTACAGCATCACCGTCGTGATCATGTCCTGGAGATTCTTCGTCTTCTCGCCCGCCCGAGCCACGGTGGTTGTCTTGCTGCCCTTCCTCATTTCTTGCCCGGCCCCCATGGACGACTTCATAGTCATCTTCATCACCTTGCCACCGATAGCCATCCATGAAACCATGCAAGAGCAGGTGGTCCCGCACCTGCCCAAAATCCGGGTCCGCAATAAGGCTCTTCAGCTTGCATCTTCGACACGGACATCTTATCTCCGTCTCGTTCTTTTGCAGCATTTCGGCCTTCGCGGAGCTCAAAAACCTATTCACGATGCCTTCGGTCATCGTGCGGACCATGGTCGCCTGCGGGGTAGAGCAAAAAGATATTTTAGAACCAAGAAAAAATTTGGCATGACTTTCCCTAAAAATAAGACCAAAAAGAATGCATAGTGCAAAAATTCTCGCCGAAACGGAAATGAATCAACATTCTGGCAAAATATTGGCAACTATCGCATTTCAAATACCGGTACCTGCAAACACAAACATATATGCAAAAGCACAAACATATGCAACACCACAAACATACATAGATCTAGCTAGGCCCCAAAAAGTGCATGTGCACGTTGTTGGAGCGAGTTAGGGAGAAAAAAAGTAGATCTACAACATGAAGATAGCTTTCCCCTTACTTACCTATCAAAAAAGTAATTTCACCACTTAATTTTGATGAATCTATGGTGCAAATGAGGTGAGGAGGAGGAGGCAGCCGACAAGCTTGGAGAAGGAGGTGAAGGGAATGAAGTGGGGAAAGTGAGTGTGTAGGTGTGGCTGTCCAAAATATCTAGCTGGTCCCAGGTTACTAATGGCGCACCACTGGCGGTGCGCCATTAGTAACCCAACATACTAATGGCGCACCTCCTGGCCGTGCGCCACTAGAAGTTTTGCAAAAAAATAAAAAAACTATATATTCTAATGGCGCACCGTGGCACAACTAGTAATGGCGCACCGTGCCACGGTGCGCCATTAGTGAAGGAATTATGCCCTAGAGGCAATAATAAAGTTATTATTTATTTCCTTATATCATGATAAATGTTTATTATTCATGCTAGAATTGTATTAACCAGAAACATAATACATGTGTGAATACATAGACAAACTTAGTGTCACTAGTATGCCTCTACTTGACTAGCTCGTTAATCAAAGATGGTTATGTTTCCTAACCATGAACAAAGTGTTGTTATTTGATTAACGAGGTCACATCATTAGTTGAATGATCTGATTGACATGACCCATTACATTAGCTTAGCACCCGATCGTTTAGTATGTTGCTATTGCTTTCTTCATGACTTATACATGTTCCTATGACTACGAGATTATGCAACTCCCGTTTACCGGAGGAACACTTTGTGTGCTACCAAACATCACAACATAACTTGGTGATTATAAAGGAGCTCTACAGGTGTCTCCAAAGGTAGATGTTGGGTTGGCGTATTTCGAGATTAGGATTTGTCACTCCGATTGTCGGAAAGGTATCTCTGGGCCCTCTCGGTAATGCACATCACATAAGCCTTGCAAGAATTGCAACTAATGAGTTAGTTGTGGGATGATGTATTACAGAACGAGTAAAGAGACTTGCCGGTAACGAGATTGAACTAGGTATTGGATACCGACGATCGAATCTCGGGCAAGTAACATACCGATGACAAAGGGAACAACGTATGTTGTTATGCGGTCTGACCGATAAAGATCTTCGTAGAATACGTAGGAGCCAATATGGGCATCCAGGTCCCGCTATTGGTTATTGACCAGAGATGTGTTTCAGTCATGTCTGCATTGTTCTCAAACCGTAGGGTCCGCACGCTTAACGTTACGATGACAGTTATTATGAGTTTATGCATTTTGATGTACCGAAGTTAGTTCGGAGTCCCAGATGTGATCACGGACATGATGAGGAGTCTCGAAATGGTCGAGACATAAAGATTGATATATTGGAAGCCTATGTTTGGATACCGGAAGTGTTCCGGGTGAAATCGGTATTTTACCGGAGTACCGGGAGGTTACCGGAACCCCCTAGGAGCTGTATGGGCCTTAGTGGGCTTTAGTGGAAAGGATAAGGGGCTGCCCAAGATGGGCCGCGCGCCTCCCTCCTTCCCTAGTCCTATTAGGACAAGGAGAGGTGGCCGGCCCCCCTCTCTCTCTTTCCCCCTCAGCGAATCCTATTCCAACTAGGATTGGGGGGAGGAATCCTACTCCCAGAGGGAGTAGGACTCCCTTGGCGCGCCCTCCTTGGCAGGACGGTCCCCTCCCCTTGGCTCCTTTATATACGGAGGCAGGGGGGCACCCTAGCACACACAAGTTGATCCACGTGATCGTTCCTTAGCCGTGTGCGGTGCCCCCTGCCACCATATTCCACCTCGATCATATCGTTGTAGTGCTTAGGCGAAGCCCTGCGTCGGTAGAACATCATCATCGTCACCACGCCGTTGTGCTGACGGAACTCATCCCCGAAGCTTTGCTGGATCGGAGCCCAGAGATCGTCATCGAGCTGTACGTGTGCTAAGAACTCGGAGGTGCAGGAGTAACGGTGCTTGGATCGGTCGGATCGGGAAGACGTATGACTACTTCCTCTACGTTGTGTCAATGCTTCCGCAGTCGGTCTGCGTGGGTACGTAGACAACACTCTCCCCTCTCGTTGCTATGCATCACCATGATCTTGCGTGTGCGTAGGAAAATTTTGAAGTTACTACGTTCCCCAACAGTGGCATCCGAGCCTAGGTTTTATATGTTGATGTTATATGCACGAGTAGAACACAGGTGAGTTGTGGGCGATATAAGTCATACTGCCTACCAGCATGTCATACTTTGGTTCGGCGGTATTGTTGGACGAGACGACCCGGACAGACATTACGCGTACGCTTACGCGAGACCGGTTCTCCCGAAGTGCTTTGCACATAGGTGGCTTGCGGGCGACAGTCTCTCCAACTTTAGTTGAACCGAGTGTGGCTACTCCCGGTCCTTGCGAAGGTTAAAACGGAGTCAAATTGACAAACTATCGTTGTGGTTTTTATGCGTAGGTGAGATTGGTTCTTGCTTAAGCCCGTAGCAGCCACGTAAAACTTGCAACAACAAAGTAGAGGACGTCTAACTTGTTTTTGCAGGGCATGTTGTGATGTGATATGGTCAAGGCATGATGCTAAATTTTATTGTATGAGATGATCATGTTTTGTAACCGAGTTATCGGCAACTGGCAGGAGCCATATGGTTGTCGCTTTATTGTATGCAATGCAATCGCGCTGTAATGCTTTACTTTATCACTAAGCGGTAGCGATAGTCGTGGAAGCATAAGATTAGTGAGACGACAACGATGCTACGATGGAGATCAAGGTGTCGCGCCGGTGACGATGGTGATCATGACTGTGCTTCGGAGATGGAGATCACAAGCACAAGATGATGATGGCCATATCATATCACTTATATTGATTGCATGTGATGTTTATCTTTTTATGCATCTTATCTTGCTTTGATTGATGGTAGCATTATAAGATGATCTCTCACTAAATTATCAAGAAGTGTTCTCTCTGAGTATGCACCGTTGCCAAAGTTCGTCGTGCCCAGACACCACGTGATGATCGGGTGTGATAAGCTCTACGTCCATCTACAACGGGTGCAAGCCAGTTTTTGCACACGCGGAATACTCAGGTTATACTTGACGAGCCAAGCATATACAGATATGGCCTCGGAACACGGAGACCGAAAGGTCGAGCGTGAATCATATAGTAGATATGATCAACATAGTGATGTTCACCAATGAAACTACTCCATCTCACGTGATGATCGGACATGGTTTAGTTGATTTGGATCACGTAATCACTTAGAGGATTAGAGGGATGTCTATCTAAGTGGGAGTTCTTAAGTAATATGATTAATTGAGCTTAAATTTATCATGAACTTAGTCCTGGTAGTATTTTGCAAATTATGTTGTAGATCAATAGCTCGCGTTGTTGTTTCCCTGTGTTTATTTTGATATGTTCCTAGAGAAAATTGTGTTGAAAGATGTTAGTAGCAATGATGCGGATTGGATCCGTGATATGAGGTTTATCCTCATTGCTGCATAGAAGAATTATGTCCTTGATGCACCGCTAGGTGATGGACCTATTGCAGGAGCAAATGCATACGTTGTGAACATTTGGCTAGCTCAATATGATGACTACTTGATAGTTTAGTGCACCATGCTTAATGGTTAGAATCGGGACTTCAAAGACGTTTTGAACGTCATGGAGCATCTGAGATGTTCCAGGTGTTGAAGTTAATATTTCAAGCAAATACCCGAGTTGGGAGATATGAAGTCTCCAACAAGTTCTATAGCTAAAAGATGGAGGAGAATCGCTCAACTAGTGAGCATATGCTCAGATTGTCTGAGTACTACAATCGCTTGAATCAAGTGGGAGTTAATCTTCCAGATAAGATAGTGATTGACAGAATTCTCTAGTCACCATCACCAAGTTAGTAGAACTTCGTGATGAACTATGATATGCAAGGGATAACGAAAACGATTCCCAAGCTCTTCGTAATGCGGAAATTGAGGAAGGTAGAAATCAAGAAAAACATCAAGTGTTGATGGTAGACAAGACCACTAGTTTCAAGAAAAGGGCAGAGGGAAGAAGGGGAACTTCAAGAAGAACAGCAAGCAAGTTGCTGCTCAAGTGAAGAAGCCCAAGTCTGGTCCTAAGCCTGAGACTAAGTGTTTCTACTGCAAAGGGACTGGTCACTGGAAGCGGAATTACCCCAAGTGATTGGCAGATAAGAAGGATGGCAAAGTGAACATAAGTATATTTGATATACATGTTATTGATGTGTACTTTACTAGTGTTTATAGCAACCCCTCAGTATTTGATACTAGTTCAGTTTCTAAGATTAGTAACTCGAAACGGGAGTTGCAGAATAAACAGAGACTAGTTAAGGGTGAAGTGACGATGTGTGTTGGAAGTGGTTCCAAGATTGATATGATCATCATCGCACACTCGCTATACTTTCGGGATAAGTGTTGAACCTGAATAAGTGTTATTTGGTGTTTGCATTAAGCATGAATATGATTTGATCATGTTTATTGTAATACGGTTATTCATTTAAGTAAGAGAATAAATTGTTGTTCTGTTTACATGAATAAAACCTTATATGGTTACACACCCAATGAAAATAGTTCGTTGGATCTCGATCGTAGTGATACACATAATCATAATATTGAAACCAAAAGATGCAAATTTAATAATGATAGTGCAACTTATTTGTGGCACTACCGTTTAGGTCATATTGGTGTAAAGCGCATGAAGAAACTCCATGCTGACGGGCTTTTGGAATCACTTGATTATGAATCAGTTGATGCTTGCGAACCATGCCTCATGGGCAAGATGACTAAGACTCTGTTCTTCGGAACAATGGAGCGAGCAACAGATTTGTTGGAAATCATACATACTGATGTATGTGGTTCGATAAATATTGAGGCTCGCGACAAGTATCATTATTTTCTGATCTTCACAGATGATTTGAGCAGATATGAGTATATCTACTTGATGAAACATAAGTCTGAAACTTTTGAAAAGTTCAAAGAATTTCAGAGTGAAGTGAAAAATCATTGTAACAAGAAAATAAAGTTTCTACGATCTGATCGTAGAGAAGAGTATTTGAGTTACGAGTTTGGCCTTCAGTTTAAAACAATGTGAAATAGTTTCACTACTCACGCCACCTGGAACACCACAATGTAATGGTGTGTCCGAACGCCATAACCGTACTTTATTAGATATGGTGCGATCTATGATGTCTCTTACCAATCTACCACTATCATTTTGGGGTTATGCATTAGAGACAGCTGCATTCACGTTAAAAGGGCACCATCTAAATCTGTTGAGACGACACCGTATGAACTATGGTTTGTCAAGGAACCAAAGTTGTCATTTCTTAAAGTTTGGGGTTGCGATGCTTATATGAAAAAGTTTCATCCTGATAAGCTCAAACTCAAATCGGAGAAGTGCGTCTTCATAGGATACCCAAAAGAAAATGTTGGGTACACCTTCTATCATAGATCCGAAGGCAAGATATTCGTTGCTTAGAATGGATCCTTTCCAGAGAAGGAGTTTCTCTCGAAAGAAGTGAGTGGGAGGAAAGTAGAACTTGATGAGGTAACTGTACGTGCTCCCTTATTGGAAAGTAGTTCATCACAGAAATTTATTCCTGTGACTACTACACCAATTAGTGAGGAAGCTAATGATGATGATCATGTAACTTCAGATCAAGTTACTATCAAATCTCGTAGGTAAACCAGAGTGAGATCCACACCAGAGTGGTACGGTAATCCTATTCTGGAAGTCATGTTACTAGACCATGACGAACTTGCGAACTATGAGGAAGCGATGATGAGCCCAGATTCCGCGAAATGGTTTGAGGCCATGAAATCTGAGATATGATCCATGTATGAGAACAAAGTATGGACTTTGATGGATTTGCCCGATGATCGGCAAGCCATAGAAAATAAATGGATCTTCAAGAGGAAGACGGACGCTGATAGTAGTGTTACTATCTACAAAGCTAGAATTGTCACAAAAGGTTTTCGACAAGTTCAAGGTGTTGACTACGATGAGATTTTCTCACTCATATCTATGCTTAAGTCTGTCCGAATCATGTTAGCAATTGCCGCATTTTATGAAATCTGGCAAATGGATAAACAAAACTGCATTCCTTAATGGATTTACTAAAGAAGAGTTGTATACGATGCAACTAGAAGGTTTTGTCAATCCTAAAGGTGTTAACTATATATGCAAGCTCCAGCGATCCATCTATGGACTGGTGCAAGAATCTCGGAGTTGGAATATACGCTTTGATAAGTTGATCAAAGCATATAGTTTTATACAGACTTGCGGTGAAGCCTATATTTACGAGAAAGTGAGTGGGAGCACTACATCATTTCTGATAAGTATATGTGTATGACATATTGTTGATCGGAAATAATGTAGAATTATTCTGCAAAGCATAAAGGAGTGTTTGAAAGGAGTTTTTCAAAGAAAGACCTCGGTAAAGCTGCTTACATATTGAGCATCAAGATCTATAGAGATAGATCAAGACGCTTGATAAGTTTTTTCAATGAGTACATACCTTGACAAGATTTTGAAGTAGTTCAAAATGGAACAGTCAAAGAAAGAGTTCTTGCCTGTGTTGCAAGGTGTGAAATTGAGTAAGACTCAAAGCCCGGCCACGGCAGAAGATAGAAATAGAATGAAAGTCATTCCCTATGCCTCAGCCATAGGTTCTATAAAGTATGCCATACTATGTACCAGATCCATTGTATACCCTACACTATGTTAAGCAAGGGAGTACAATAGTGATCTAAGAGTAGATCACTGGACAGCGGTCAAAATTATCCTTAGTGGAATAAGGAAATATTTCTCAATTATGGAGGTGACAAAAAGGTTCGTCGTAAAAAGTTACGTCGATGCAAGCTTTGACACTGATCCAGATGACTCCAAGTCTCAATCTGGATACATATTGAAAGTGGGAGCAATTAGCTAGAAGTAGCTCCATGCAGAGCATTGTTGACATAGAAATTTGCAAAATACATGCGGATCTGAATGTGGCAGACACGTTGACTAAACTTCTCTCACAAGCAAAACATGATCACTTTTTGGGTCTTAATCACATAGCGATGTGAACTAGATTATTGAATCTAGTAAACCCTTTGGGTGTTAGTCACATGGAGATGTGAACCAATCACATAAAGATGTGAACTATTGATGTTAAATCACATGGCGATGTGACCTAGATTATTGACTCTAGTGCAAGTGGGAGACTGAAGGAAATATGCCCTAGAGGCAATAATAAAGTTATTATTTATTTCCTTATATCATGATAAATGTTTATTATTCATGCTAGAATTGTATTAACCGGAAACATAATACATGTGTGAATACATAGACAAACTTAGTGTCACTAGTATGCCTCTACTTGACTAGCTCGTTAATCAAAGATGGTTATGTTTCCTAACCATGAACAAAGTGTTATTTGATTAACGAGGTCACATCATTAGTTGAATGATCTGATTGACATGACCCATTCCATTAGCTTAGCACCCGATCGTTTAGTATGTTGCTATTGCTTTCTTCATGACTTATACATGTTCCTATGACTATGAGATTATGCAACTCCCGTTTACCGGAGGAACACTTTGTGTGCTACCAAACGTCACAACGTAATTGGGTGATTATAAAGGAGCTCTACAGGTGTCTCCAAAGGTAGATGTTGGGTTGGCGTATTTCGAGATTAGGATTTGTCACTCCGATTGTCGGAGAGGTATCTCTGGGCCCTCTCGGTAATGCACATCACATAAGCCTTGCAAGCATTGCAAATAATGAGTTAGTTGCGGGATGATGTATTACAGAACGAGTAAAGAGACTTGCCGGTAACGAGATTGAACTAGGTATTGGATACCGACGATCGAATCTCGGGCAAGTAACATACCGATGACAAAGGGAACAACGTATGTTGTTATGCGGTCTGACCGATAAATATCTTCGTAGAATATGTAGGAGCCAATATGGGCATCCAGGTCCCGCTATTGGTTATTGACCGGAGATGTGTCTCAGTCATGTCTGCACTGTTCTCGAACCGTAGGGTCCGCACGCTTAACGTTACGATGACAGTTATTATGAGTTTATGCATTTTGATGTACCGAAATTAGTTCGGAGTCCCGGATGTGATCACGGACATGACGAGGAGTCTCGAAATGGTCGAGACATAAAGATTGATATATTGGAAGCCTATGTTTGGATATCGGAAGTGTTCCAGGTGAAATCGGTATTTTACCGGAGTACCGGGAGGTTACCGGAACCCCCCCCGGGAGCTGTATGGGCCTTAGTGGGATTTAGTGGAAAGGAGAAGGGGCTACCCAAGATGGGCCGCGCGCCTCCCCCCTCCCCTAGTCCTATTAGGACAAGGAGAGGTGGTCGGCCCCCCTCTCTCTCTTTCCCCCTCAGCGAATCCTATTCCAACTAGGATTGGGGGGAGGAATCCTACTCCCAGAGGGAGTAGGACTCCCTTGGCGCGCCCTCCTTGGCTGGCCGGCCCCCTCCCCTTGGCTCCTTTATATACGGAGGCAGGGGGGCACCCTAGCACACACAAGTTGATCCACGTGATCGTTCCTTAGCCGTGTGCGGTGCCCCCTGCCACCATATTCCACCTCGATCATATCATTGTAGTGCTTAGGCGAAGCCCTGCGTCGGTAGAACATCATCATCGTCACCACGCCGTTGTGCTGACGGAACTCATCCCCGAAGCTTTGCTGGATCGGAGCCCGGAGATCGTCATCGAGCTGTACGTGTGCTAAGAACTCAGAGGTGCCGGAGTAACGGTGCTTGGATCGGTCGGATCGGGAAGACGTACGACTACTTCCTCTACGTTGTGTCAACGCTTCCGCAGTCGGTCTGCGTGGGTACGTAGACAACACTCTCCCCTCTCGTTGCTATGCATCACCATGATCTTGCGTGTGCGTAGGAAAATTTTGAAATTACTACGTTCCCCAACAATTAGTAGTTTTGCAAAAAAAAGAATAAAAAATAAACAACAGTAGTGGCGCACTGTGTGGCCGGTGCGCCATTACTAGTGTTAACTAGTAATGGCGTGCGCCATTACTAGTGTTAACTAGTAATGGCGCACCGTGCCATGATGCGTCATTACTAGTTAACACTAGTAATGGCGCACCGTGCCATGATGCGCCATTAGAATGTTTGGAAAAAAATTTGTTACTAGTGGCGCACCGTGTGCCAGGTGCGCCATTAGTGTCTTCCACACTAATGGCGCACCAACACATGGTGCGCCACTGCTATATAGTAGTGGCGCACCACATGACAGGTGCGCCATTAGTGTCCATTCCATCTATAGCCCTTTTCCTAGTAGTGTTTCCTCCCCCTTTAGTTTTGGCTTGACCCCAAGCCAATGCTCGCGGAAACCGGGTCTTGAGCGCGATGACATCCTCCCACGAGGCCAGCGACGTCGGGAAGCCAGATCAGTGCACCAATGCTTGCTCTACCTGACGCGTACCTCTTTGCACCATGCGACGCTGTAGAATCGCCTCAGGAACTTGATACGGCAGCAGCTCTTCATCCAAACGGGGCAGCTCCGGCAGGACCGGGGTGGATGGAGGCACCGCCGCCCTTAACTGAGACACGTGCACCACCGGGTGAATCTTCGCGTGCTCCGGCAAGGCCAGCTTGTAGGCCACCTCGCCAACTCGCTGCAAAACCTGAAACGGACCAAAGTAGCGGAAAGCAAGTTTGTGGTTAGCTCGTGCCGCCACCGAAGACTGAGCATACGGCTGTAGCTTCAAGTACACCCAATCATCGACTGCAAAGCTTCTGTCAGAACGGTGGCGATCAGCCTTATCCTTCATCCACTACCTCGCCCTATTCAGGTGCTGTCGAAGAGATGCCAGCATCAAGGCTCTTTCTTTAGTCCAAGCCGCCAGGTCTGTTACTTTTGCATCAGCCACATTGGTTATGCCAAAGAAGCGCGGCTTGTGCCCATATAAAACTTCAAACGGAGTAGACTTGAGGGTGGAGTGGCAAGACGTATTGTACCAAAACTCGGCCAAGGATATCCAGTCCACCCACTTGCTTGGGCAGTTGTGGACAAAGCACCTCAAGTAGAGTTCCATGCACTAGTTCACCCGCTCCGTGGTGCCATCCGTCTGAGGATGCCGAGCGGATGACATGTTCAGGGTGATGTGGGTTAACTTGCACAGCTCCCGCCAGACCTTACTGGTGAATATACGATCGCAGTCCGAGACCATTGCATCTGGAGGACCGTGGAGTTTGAACACGTTATCCATGTACGCCTTTGCCACTTGCATTGCTGAGAAGGGATGGCGGAATGGGATGAAGTGCGCGTAGCGCGTCAGCTTGTCCACCACAACCAGAATAGAGTTATACCCTTTGGATGTGGGCAACCCTTCCACGAAGTCTAGCGTTACCATTTCCCAAGCTTGCGATGGGACCGGAAGTGGTTGAAGTAGCCCTGGGTACCGCACATGTTCTGGTTTCGCTTGCTTGCAGACGGCACACTTCGCCACATAAGCTTTCACTGTGCGTTTGAGCTGCGGCCACGCAAAGTGCTGCTTGACCCTGCTGTATGTTGCCTGAACTCTGGAGTGTCCACCTATCGCGCCCAAATGCAGCTCTTGGAGCACGCGATGTTGCATGGTGCCGTTGTTCCCGATCCATATCCGTCCCTTATAGCGAATCAGACCCTCAGATACTGTATGTGGTCCATTAGCAGCCTTCTGTCCTGGTGGGTTTGCCAAAATCTTCACGCACTGAGGATCTTTGAGGTATCCTTGCTTCACCTCCTCCAACCAACTAGGCACACAGACAGTCACAGCACAAACCGATGCTTCAGGCCGACGCGATAAGGCATCGGCAGCCTGATTCAATGCCCCCTTTCGGTACTCGATGCAATACTGCAACCCTAGCATGTTCGTCATCGCCTTCTACTGCCACGGCATGGTTAGCCGCTGTTCGTCCAAGCAGGCCAAGCTCCTGTGATCCGTTCGTATCACGAACTCTGAAGTCATCAGATACGAGCGCCAACGGTCTACTGCCATTAGTATCGCCATGCTTTCCTTCTCATAAGTTGAGAGTGCCCGAAGCCGTGGACCCAAGGTCTGGCTCAGGAAGGCAATGGGGTGTTGGTCTTGCATCAATACCGCACCAATTCCCCCATCCGATGCATCAGTTTCTACCATGAACGGCTTCGCAAAGTTGGGCAGAGCAAGAACAGGTGCTGTGGTCAATGCAATCTTCAGAGCTTGGAAGGACTCCTCATGTATAGTTGTCCATCAAAAGACCACTCCTTTTTTGAGAAATTGTGTCATTGGCCTACTGATGATGCCAAAGTGCCTCACAAACTTCCGGTAGTACCCTGCCAACCCTAAGAACTGACGCACCTACTTCGCATTCTTGGGGCTGGGCCAATTCTGCACCTTGTCGATGTTTGTTGGATCCATTTGCACACCTTCCTCGTGATGATATGCCCGAGATATTTCAATTTCTGCGTAGCGAAAGTACACTTGCTCAGTTTCACTTTCAGCTGATTGTCTGCCAGAATTTTGAACACTTCACGAAGCGGCTTCACATGAGCTTCCAAAGTCTTGCTGTAACATAAGATATCATCCATGAAGGCCAGCACCCCATGTCTGAGCAAAGGAGCGAACATGGTGTTCATGCCCTCTTGGAAAGTCTTGGGTCCCCCCGTGACTCCATACAGCATAACCTTGAATTCGAAGTGGCCGTGATGCGTCTGGAAAGCTATTTTTGCCTCATCTGATGGTTTCATGCATATCTGGTGGTACCCGGACCGCAAATCAAGGCTTGTGAACCACTTCGCCCCTTGCAACTCATCCAGTAGTTCATCAATGATCGGAAGTGGATATCTATTCTTGACCGTGATAGCATTCAGGTGTCGGAAGTGAATGCAAAAACGCCACTCTCCATCCTTCTTTTAAACCAGAAGCACCGGTGAGGCAAACGGGCTGCGACTGATCTGGATAATCCCTTGCGCCAACATATCAGCCACTTGAGCTTCGATCTCATCTTTTTGCGCAGGATTGTATCGATACGGTCAAATGTTGACTGGGGTAGCACCCGGTATCAAGTCAATCGCATGGTCGAACGATCGTTGAGGAGGTAAACCCCTTGGCTTATCAAACAGTGTCGAGAACTCCTTGATTAGAGCCTCCACTGCTGTCGGAACAGCTCCTTGTTCCGCATCGTCCTTGATAGCACACAAGTGTATCAAGTGCAACACTGACTCCTGAACTTGCAGCAGCTGCAGTTGGATGGAAGAGATATTTGGGCAGTCCTGAACAGAAGCTGACACCCCTTGCAATTGCACAAACTTTCCATGGTGCTTGAAAACCATATATTTGCTGCCCCAGTTCACAGTCATCAATCCCCTAGACTCCAACCAGTCCATTCCCAGAATCATATCATAACTCCCAAGTGAAAACAGCTTCAAGGTGGATCGGAATTTGTGTCCTTGTATCTCGTACTCGCAGACTGGCACCTCTGTGTCACACACGGTTACTCCTCCGTCAGCCACCTTCACTCGAATTGGACGTGCCATAGGTTGCACGGACAGCCATTCCTTTGCAATGTCAGAGTTGATGAAACTGTGAGATGATCCTGAGTCCACTAGCATCAACAGTGCTTTTCCTTTTGCCATGCCAAGCATTCGAAATGCTTTAGGTGCCTCTGTCCCCATAGTAGCAGTCGCTGACAGCAAGCAGAGATCCTCTTCGTCTGCAGACTCCAGTGATACTGCAAATTCAGGGGACGCTGGGACTGAAAGCAGTCCCACGAGCACTTCCACCACGTGAAGCGACACCGTTGCAGAGCACACATGCCCTTGGCCCCATCGCTCCCCACAAGTGAAGCAAAGTCCTCGTGCTCGTCGATACGCCTGCAGCGCACGAAGCTTGTCATCCACCGACGGACTGTCGATGGGAATCCGTGCACTGTACGGACTGCGCCGACCCTTTGGTGTCGTCGCACTTGGTGATGTAGGAGTGCCCTTGAGGCCACCGAAAGGAGGGGAGGCCATCACTGGCAATGTAGGCCGCGATGAGTATCGTCCCCCACGAGTCGACGCCGACGGCCCACGTGCCGACGGCTGAGCCTCCTGCTCTTGTCGGACCATATCCACCACCTCTTCCTGCAATTCAGCAAGAGCCACAGCAGTCTCCAAATCTTTTAGACAATGAAGCATAACAACAATTTTGATTTCATGATGCAATCCATCTATGAACTGGGTAGTAAAAAATAGGGGATCCCAACTGCTATGATGTGCCAGTAAGCTATGCATAACAAGATTGAACTGCTCAGCATACTCTAACACAGACCCAGACTGTTTAAGCTTTGAAAATTTTCTAAGAAGCTGTTGAAATTCAGTTCTCCCAAATTTCCCTAACACCGAAGCCACGAACTGTTCCCAATTCGGGCACTTCACATGCGCTTGGGAACATTCCAACCATAAGGCCGCGGCCCCCGTGAAATTAACCACAGTCGTATCCACCCACACAGCCGGATCGACCGCCCCAATCCAGAAACAAGCTTCACAACGAATTTTCCACCCCGTGGGATTTTCTCCATCGAACTCTGGGCATTCCACTCGGGAGACGCCCAGTCGACCATACGATGCTCCACTACCACCGCTGGCATCCAAAGGATTGGGCAATGGAACCTTAGGGAACGGAGTACGAAACGTACCATTGGCCGGGATCGGCGCTGGAAGGAGGCCCCCCCCCCCAAACGTCGAGGCCCATGTAGGTGATGCTGCGCGGTGGCTCACTGGCCCATGGCCGTCGCCATCTGCGACGGGCTCGAGGGATGGCGCGTCCGCCATCGTCGATGATGAAGGCCCTGTCGCCTTCCCCACTGCGGTCACCGCACTTGCACCGAGCGCCATCTTCGTGAGCTGCGCTCGAATATCACTTAAATCGGCCTGGAGACGCCCGACCGCCTCGTCGATGCCGGGGCGCCACTCCGACAGGTCGTTGACCACGGGCTCAAGCGATTGGAGCACCGGCTCCATCTTGGACACCGCGGGCTCCATCTTGTCAAGGGACCGCTGGAACTCGAGGAGGGCCTTCGCGATGCTGCTTCTCTCCTGAGCCGCTTCCTCCATCTTATTCTGCGGGTCCAGATCCGCCATGATCTGCTGGAGACTGTGGGTCTTGGATTTCCCCAGATCTACTCAACTACTTGGCGTGGGTGGTGAGATTTGTGGCTCTGATACCAGATGTGACGGCCCTAGATCTCTCTCTCAATATAGATGTATCAATACATTACAGATCCGGGATACAAATGGGGATAGCAGCAAGAAGGGGATCGGGAGATGAGAGCCGGGGGTGGGAGAGAGGAACACGCCACAGGCGGCCGGTTCAAGGGTTAGTTCTTTCGTGTCCTCCTTTCCCTTCGCTCGCTGGTTATATAGCTAGGTCACTTGCTCCAAACTGGCCTGCATATCTGTCATTGGACTTCTTGGTGCGCTTGGGCTGTTCTTGGGCTGGGCCTTGGGTCGTTCTCGTGTCAAATTTTGACACAATCGCCATCTTGATTCACTGGAGGATTTGGAAGGAAAGAAATTCCAGAATCTTTTAGCAGAAAGCAAGCAATCCATTCAGGGTTTTGGATCTCGTCAGAGAAGATATTGGGACATGGAGGGCGGCAGGTTGTGTTTCAGACATCAGCAACCTCTCTTGAGTCGCTGGCTAGGGTCCTTTTGGCTGATTTGGACGGCCTCTGTTGTCGCTTGTATTTCTGGTTTTTGATAACTTCTGCTGTCACTCTTGTATTTTGGATCATTTTCTTCCGTGGGTTAACTCTTGCTGTATTGTTTTCCCTTGATTCTGAATAAAGTTCGGCCGACGGCCCTTCGACGACCAGCTGCGAGCAGCCTGCAACTAGCAAGGCTGAGATGCGACCTTGGGAGGGGAGGAAAATAGACACCCAAAAGATGCTGCTTTAGAGTACTGTGTCAGGTTTTAATTTAATCTAGTAGTACTCTGTACTCCTACAGATGCTGTCGCGCCATCGTGTTCTGTGAATTGTTAAACATAGTATCTCCCGTTACTCTGCCTCGTGAATCCAAGCAGTTGACAGTGTATTAGTTTAACCTGATATTAGTGCGTGCGAGGATCTTTCCGCGCCAACTTAACCCTAACCAAAAAGGAAGACGTATGATGTGGCTTCACTTCTAATCTCCGAGTTTGACTAACAGCAAGTAGTGATTAGTTTCGTAATGCTACCTGTCTATTAAGTATGCCCCGACAGCTCAAGCATCCGTACCTCTAACCTACCGTATCGTAAAGGTCAATGCGATGGGATTCTAACATTTCTTGTTCAAAAGGAAGACTTCATGCATATACAAATAAAATATGTGATCGAGATAGCAGTGGTTGGTACTACCCGGCCTCTGCATCAACTAAAAAACGACCACTTGACTTTTTTTCTTCTTCTGGACAAAGAGGTTAAAAAAAAACCGGCTTGTGCAACAATCAATGCATACAACCATCTTTATTAATTATTCAACAAAGGTCTAAAAAGGACATATGTCAAGCCATGCAAAGCCACCACTCACATCTACAAATTCGATAATGTGAAGTAATTTCATTCCACATATTTAAAACCGGTATCGTCACCGAGCCATCCATATAACGCGTCGAAACTTACATCCGGTGGAGCAAATCTAAAGCGTACACCACTTGCACACGGTTTAGAATCCGTCATCATCATCGAACTGCTGACCCATCTTCAGGAAAGACATCTGCATCATCCTTACGAGTCCGGCCATCCGTCGACGCCATCACGGCGCCCAACAATACACCTCCCAGCACGCAAAATGTTGAGCACGTCGCGGTCGCTGCTGGTACACTGCAGCACCATGCCGCCAAGTCCGACCAGCCGACACAGGTTGAAGTCTCTGGAGGATCTGTCATGCGTGGCATCTACCGCATAGACATAACACATCGTAGCACCTGTCGACCAGACATGACTTGACATCTCCACCGAAGCTCGGTGCAAGACTAATCCGCTCCACATGTTGCCTCTGTCTTCCAGCGCTACTCCACAAATGATACTCCCTAGAAAGAAACGACACCACACTGTCGCCATCGTCCGATCTGGAAGACTGGATCCAATGGTATCCCTTGGAGCAGCACAAGTGGGTCGACAATAGTTACACGACGATGTCTTCATCAAGATAACAACGCAGAACGCCGCAATCCCCGCCGTTAGCTCAGGTTTTACCGAGAACTATGTCTCCCCGACTCGTAGTCAGGACTAGATGGCGGATCTTGAGATCCAACCACCCAGCCTCAGGCCGACTACCTCCGGCCAAGGAGATGACCACCAGATCCGTTGGCGCATGCAGCAGGGCGCACCGATCGGCATGACCGGATGCCACACCCGCATGCAATCGGCCCTCCAGCAGGCCCTCCATGGCGCCCTTCCACGCCACCGCTACCAAGCCGGACTAGACGACCCAGCCGCCTCAGAAGGCCATGCGCAGAGCCTGCCGCCGCCGCCCTGGATCTAATCTCGGTCGGCCACCGCGTCGTGCCGCTATCCAATCTCGGCTGCGCCACCACTCGCATCGAAATGCCCATGGGCATGGTCATCTTGGTTGAAAGTCATTGATCTTCATATGAGATAGGGTAGTTTGTGAAGGTTTTTTTTCAAGTTTGTTGTATTGTCAGTTATCATTTTCCCACAAGCTATCGCACATAGAAGGCCCCCATGTAAAAGGATTTCGATTTGTTAGCCTTTTTTCATTTTCTATAATTTCTTTTGGATTGTTTTCAAAATTTCATGGATAACTAATCATACAAAAAGGTTTGGGATTTGACCTTTCGTTGTGGACACTGCCTACATTCCTAATGTGGAAGGTAAAAATGATTTTTCAGAATTTATAGGACCAAACTAGAGCACACTTGCAGTTCAAATTTGAATTACTTCATGTATATCACGAGAAAATCAATAAATCAATGAAATATGGGAAGATCGCTCTAAAATTCATGAAAATTTGGCGGTTGGAATAGCATGTGGTCTACCTTAGGTGACAATTGAAAAGGGCACAATTGACAATAATATTTACGACACTTGCTTCCCAAAAAAGTCATCTCGGGCACAAGAAAAATGGAAAATTAAATTTTTGCTTGTGGTTTGTCAGTTTATCATTTTTCCCACAAGCTATTGCACATAGTAGACCCTCATAGGAATAATCCGGCCTCTTTTTTGTACAAGATGGGCTAGGATTTTTCTTGTATACCGGGCTGTCTCCAGAAATTCGGGGGCCCCGCCGAAAACCAAAATGGGGCCCAAAATTTTGAGCAATTCATATCATCGAAAAATTATTGTATAATTTCAAGTCTATTTTATTTCATACAATATTAGGCATATGCCAAATACTAATGCTAACAATAGTAAAGGGGTGGTTAGGGCATTTCCAAGGTGGACCGACAAACCCCCCGCAACCTTCCAGACCCCGCTGTCTGGACCGCGAAAGCCATCCAACGCGGTCCTGTATCCATCTGCGGGGCGGTCAGGATGCGATTTCTCTCGCAAAAAAAGACAAATGTGAGGCAGGCTTTGCCGGAGTCCGAACAGATCCCAAGCCCGTTTCTGACCACCCTGGCCCACCCAAAAACCCTTCCCGCCGCTCCTGCGCTTTCCTTCCGATGCACGTGTCGCTTACCGCGCGACATTCATGCCGTCCCAGAGCACGCAGCGGCCGGCATTGATGTCGCAATGTGACCAGACGGAGGGAGGGCGGTGCTAATCGAAG